>NC_056726.1:642126126-642253626 GCF_019279795.1 Protopterus annectens | reverse complement strand
CATCAAATGTGATCCACAAAGGACATACAATGCCTTACACACATGCCCTGTATGAACAGATGCCACTAACACCAGGGAATATGTATCATGCTATCAGTGCAGGTGCAGGGTCAACCTGCTGTCTATTAGCAGGTCCTGTCACACCCGGCCAGTAATGGCACAGGCCAGTATTGGCACATCTGATGATAACAGTCAGTGTACACAATATGTGCCAGGCAAACCAGGTACACTTAAACATGTCACTGTACATTATTGTGGGACATGCACATCCTAGGCATTGTCCATGTCAAGGACTGTCAAACACAGACATGACATGCATTCCGAAACAATGGCCACACACAATGGTAACCAGGATGACAGGACAGGTCATACAGTACCCATCGGCGTGGGACATTGCAGAGACTACACCCCTGAACCACACTGTAGACCATTGTCAGATGGCCTGATGCCATGGATTACCCCTCACCCAGCCTTGTACAGCCATCTTGCACAGCCAGCCACTACACACCCATGAAGCAATGCACACGTGCGTGTCAGTACTGGCACCTTGTGTCTGCATGTGGGGTATGATGTTCCCAACCACAGTCAAACCCAGTATAACTCCCATTGGCATACTGACTGATGTCAGACACGTTCACATGCCCTAGCCCATCGAACCTCAGGATACCCCCTGTGGTGCATGTAATACCTGTGCATTACTGCAGTGTGGCAAACTTAGTAGTTAGGAAGTGTATTTGTGAGCCTGCCAAAGTGTGCCAATGTGTCTGAGTCCCTTAGAGAGTGTGGTTGTGTTGACAATGACATCTTTTCATGTGGACAGCCATGTGTGCTACACCTAATGCATGTCTACTATATTTCTGTTGCAGATGTCGCTCACCAGCATACATATATGTTCTTACAGCACACCACCATGTCAGCTATGTGGCACATGGAGTAACTGCATGCACTTGTAATAGTAATGGCTAGTCAGTCAGGGGTTTGAACCCCTGTAATGGTAGGTGTGTGACAGAAGATGCTTAGGTTTTAGTCTCCCAGCCCTTCTCTGGTGTACTTTGCCTCTGTCTGTCCCTCCTACATACTCTCTGGTGGATGTGGAGGTGTACACCTGCTCAGCGGCAGCTTGTGTTTTGTAAGTGATGGTCATGATCAAGTGATCACATTAGCGGTGGTGTGCAGGGTCTTGCTTTTGAGCCTTGCAGAGGCCATTTATTTTGTTGCTGGGCAGAACAAGGGCACTTTTAAGCAGTTGTGAGTGGGTTTGCGTGGGTTTACACGATGGTAAGCAGTAGTTACTTTTGGTTACAGTTCCTTACACTCAATTACCCTCTTGATTGCTTAACCTGTGTAAGCAGTGCTTACCCCGTGCAAACAGGCTGAAACCCACTCACTGCTGCATAAAAGTTCTTAGTCCCACTTACCCCCGTGCTAATTTCTTTACAAAAAAAGAAAAAAAGGGGTGATAGGAAAGTGGTGAAAAAGGGGCACAAAGAGGGAAAGACAGTAGGCAAGCTAACTAGGTATGTGCAGGAAGCGTGTAGGGAAGGTCCATAGCTGTCCATTTCTTCTAAAGCAATGGTTGTGCATATGCAATAAATTTGGTGATACATTTGGACACTCAAAATCCTGAGAGAGGGGTGAGGACAACAATAGTATGTTGTGATGCCAATTAGAAACGTTTACACATGTCCAGTGGACACATGTGCAAAATGGACAGCTATGTATGGGGCATGCTTTTTTGCAGGAACATATTACCCATTTTTTTCTTTTATTTTTAGGTGAGAGTGGGATGTTTGGGAAGAAGAGCAGGTATGATCAGGGAGGATAGGTTGGGTAGGATGACAGACAAGACAAACAAGACACATACAGGGGCGGTATATGACACATGTGGAGGGGGCACCTTAGACGGGATGGGGTGTTTGGAAGTCGCAAGCCCATGAGTCCACAAATGTATACAGTGGGACTGAGGTCCCCACCCATGGGCAGTCACCACTGCATCTTCACAGCCCAGATGGTGGCTGTGCTGGGGGCTGTGTAGGAGGGGCAGGCTAACCCTCTATTTGTGCCACTCGGCCCTCAAGCTGGGGTAGGCAGTCTTGAATCTCCCTGTTGAGCTGCCTACCCACCACGGCCTGGACTGTACCATGGGTGACAAGTTTCTGTCCGCTCCCAGGGAGGCGAGCCCCATCCCCTGCGGCGGTTCCACCCAAAGGTGGTGTAAGGCCAATGGATGAGGAGGTCCCAGGCTGGTCCCCAGATGTGCTGGTGCCCAGTGCCATGGCCAGCTGAGGTGGGACACGTAGGTCCGATGGGACCGGCCTTCCTAAGTTATGTTATTGCATGTTTAAGGCAGATATGGGTTAGTAGTAGTCAACAGCATTCACGCTCATGATTAGTCATAACAGCATGCATAGGTATTCCCATCACCCAGGACACTGGATATAAATAGTTGCAGAGCAGGTGGAATACATGCATATATGGGTAAACAGTGGCCATTACAATAACATGCAGGTTTCATTAATGGCAACAGGCCACCAATATGGGAGTATTTTAACATGGCACATGCATAGAAACAGATGTGAATATTTATAAAACAAAAGGACATATGTCCCAACAAAAGTTAGGAGTGTAGACATACCAAATGAGTTGTGTAAATCGGTTATTTCTGCACATATGGTAGGGGTGAGAGAGAGTGAGAGAGTTCAATTAATAACTAATAAATCCTTGCAGTTTTCACAACATTCATAGTCACTGCAGTGGTCTGTCCCTTACATGTATTATTACACTACTCAATGGCGTTATATTGTACGTTTTATTGTATGTTTGTAGAGTAGTATGTACGGGACCTGTGTCTTACATAAAGGCTTGACAAGATGCAGGTGTTAATGCAACATGTTTTGAGACTGCTCTCAGACACTTTGGGTGAGATGCTAGGATGACAGGTATGTTTGCATGTACATTATTTGACTATGTACAAGTCTGACTATCAGTTATATGTCATTAACAGCTGCCTAAATTTCTTGGATCATCACACTAATTTGTCAGGGGAACAGGGCAAAATGTAAGTGATGTGGGCCATTTATCAGGACATACTGGACAGATTGGAACAGTTGAGGGGTATGAATATGCATACCACTCTCTATTTGAGCATTCTAGCAAAATCTGTAAAGTTGTTAAGTGTAAATATGCATACAGCTTTCTCTCTGAACATTCTAACAAACTGTGCAGTTGTGTGGAATTATTATGCATACAACTTACTAGTGCTACTGGGATCCAAAGCCCTGCTGTGTGTGACAAAAGCAATACAGTTAAGATCACTGTACACTATGCTATCAGGCAATTGTTGTGAGGCTTTGCAATGTATTTTGTCTAATATGACTGACCTGTTTGCACTTCCAGCATTGTTATACAGCACTTCATACACATTTTATCTGCATACCACAGTGGGGGTAACACTGATTCATAGATTCATAGATTCATAGGTTGGTACTAGGCTATCAGCCCTAGGGCCTATACAAGCCTAGCCATAACAATTCCCTGGCTATTTCTTCCCACATTATTTACTTTCCTGGACCCCTGTCTAGCAGGGCGACTGACGTGATCCCTGGGGTGAATTTCCTTTCTCCCATCCAATCGTCAAGGTTCCTCTTGAAGAGGTCCAAAGAGGCACTCTGCTTGACATGTATGGGCAATCTATTCCAGAGTCTGGGGAGTCTCTGGGTCAGGAACCTATCCCTCCAGCATGTTTTGTTTATTGTGATGACAAGGTTTAGATCCCTGGAGCGTGTAGATCTGAGGGATTGGGATTTCTTTAAGTGTAGCATGTCCAACAGCTCTGGGTTTGACATGGCCTTGTATGTTAAGCAGAGATCGCCTCTGAGTAGACAATATGCGACAGAGTATAGCTGGAGTTTTTTAAGGCGGTCAATGTAGGGCATCTGCTTTAGGCCTGTGATTCTTTTAGTGAGGTATTTCTGAGGCCTTTCCAGTTGTTGCAGATGTCTTGAGAGGTACATACCAAATGGGGCATTGTATTCTATAATGGGTCTAATGAGGGATGAGTACAGTGGGACAATGACCTCCTTTTTTCTGGATGAAAAGCCCTTCGTGATGAGGTGTGCCACATAGAAGGATTTCCTGACTGTTGTGGCGATGTGGTTATCGAAGGTGAGACCACTGTCCACCTGTGTCCCTAAGTCTCTTATCACACTTTCTGTGTTTAGTGTACTGCCACCTATATGGTAATTCATGGATACATGTTTTTTCCCAAAGGGGATAACAATACATTTCTTGGCATTGAGCTTGAGCCCATGTCTCTGGCACCAAGCATCTGTTTCTGTAAGGCCCTTTTGTAGAGTATCCACATCATTTGGGCATTCAATAATGGCTCCCAGTTTGCAGTCATCTGCAAACTTTGTTAGCCACAGTCCCTTAGTGTTGACCTGTACTTCAGAAGTAGATGCCAAACAAGAGGCCCCAGGACTGAACCCTGGGGTACTCCACTTGTCACTTGTCTGGAGCTGGATTTGGAGTCGGCTACTTTTACAGTGTGGGTTCTATCAGTAAGCCATTTAGCAACCCATTGGGTGACATAGGGATTAATGCCCAACTTAGTAAGTTTATCTATGATTCCAGAGTGGGGATGGTGTCAAAGGCCTTGGCAAGGTCTAGATAGGCTGTGTGGACCACCTTACCCTTGTCCATGGCTCTGGAGACTGATTCAAAGAAGTCAATCAGGTTCAGGAGACAAGATCGGCCCTTCACAAACCCAAACTGGGTGGGGTCCAGTGTTTGAAGGTTGCCAATGTCTTTGTTTATAAGTTCCATGATAATACTCCATGGCCTTGCAGATAAGGCTTGTCAGACTGATGGGACGGTAGTTTCTGGGATCCAAGGTGGATCCCCCTTGTGGATTGGGATAACTGTAGCTCTGCGCCACTCAGTGGGCACAAAACCTGAGGTGAGGCTATGATTAAACATGACACTTAGGTGCGGTGCCAGTTCACATTGTAGTTCATGTAGTACACACCCGGGATGTCACCTGTTCCCATGGATGCTGTATTCTTGCCTTTTGAGAGCGTTTTGTACCTGTGTGGCGTTATTACTGGAATTTGGCAATCTTCGGTATTGAGATGGGCCATTTAGGGGTGAGAGGGGTGAAGTTGGCACTGAATCGATCTGCCAGGATATTGGCAATATCCTTCGGATCAGTATATTTAATGCCATTCTGTTTTAGCTCAGAGCAGATCTGAGCATTGCCATTTAGATTCTTGACATAGTTATAGAATGCTTTGTGGTTGTCTTTGGAATCTTTGGCAATTTTATTTTCGTAACTAGCTTTGGAGGATTTTATGAGGCATCTCAGTTTCTTACTGAGGCTAGTAAGGGAGTTTTTTGCATCCTGGTATTTTCCTCTTTTCTGCAAAAGTTTCTTCCTTTTGTTGTAAAGTTTGTTTATGGCAGGGGACCACTGCTTACTACAACAGTACTATTTAATAAGTGCAACAGTACAGCAACATATGACTGCAGAGTAAACAGAAGCAATGCAAGGATTACACCTTTATTCGCAGGATATTACACAATTCTGTATACTGGTACAACACTTTCTGAGTCTCTTACATTTATTTGTTATGACAGTACATGCAGGCTATTTACTAACCTGCCTCGCAATGCATCCTTTGCAGCCTAACATCATAGGCTTGCTGGTTCGCAGCATGCTCATCTGCAGCTGTCAGAGAAGTACAGTGATATTTAGCCATGCCTATCCATAGTATACACAAACTAGGCAATTATTAACTACATAGTGGAAGGAGTACTTACTCAGTTCTGGGACATTCTGCATCTGCCTTGCTTCCTGGATCCACTGTTCCAGGACATCCCCCCCTCCGCCGCTTCAGGTCTGCATGGTGGTACTTGACCTGCTCACCAGTCCGGGGATACCTGTGGCACTAGTGAGGTTACGGGCAAGACTGCCCCAGGCATCCGTTTTGTACTGCGAGCCCTGGTACTGGCCCTGCAGTAGTCTCCTGTCATGGTGCTTTACTAGGAGCCATACCATGAATTTGGACTCCTAGATGCCCCAGCGCTGCACTCTAAAGCAAGTGCTTTCTTCCACTCCAGCCATTCTGCCTGCTGGGGATGCTATAACCAATAATGAGCCATATTCCCACCTCTTTGGCTTAAGTAGGGCCAGATTCCCACACTTTTCCGTAATTGGCCGGTTTTGAAAAGGCTACGCTATGGGCACACCTGCTTACTTCAGGTTGACACTGCTTAAAGAGGTATACCTGTGGGCATATTGTACTGGCTTCCATACACATTGCTTACAATTACTTAGTTGGGCTGTGCTGCGGTTAGCATTGCTTATTGGTTATCTAGCATTATATTTGCCTTTTGTCAAAGATGTCTTACTCATTACAGGTTATATATGTGTCTAGTATCCGTCATTCATGTGTACATACACTGTATGGGGTCCTGGGGACTTTATATCTTTATTACAGTGAAACCTCAACTCTATTTACTGCAGTACTCCAATACACATATTTATGGTCTGTGGCAGGTTATAGCACATTACACTGTACATAGATTCAGTTCACATACTTGATTTGATTTCCTTGTTGTGGGGATTAGTTTGCTGATACCTACTGTATATGTATTGCTATCATGGGGTAATGATTTACTACTTTGACTGTGATGTACAGGGTCCAGAGTTCTAGCCTTATAGAGGCTGGTTATTTTGTTGCTGGCCAGAACACGAGCTGTTAGGTACAGAGTGATTAAGAAACTTTAAAGCAGTTGTGAGAGGGTGTGCCTGGCTTTGCGAGGAGCTAAACAATGCTAACCCCCAAATACAGTTTCTTACACTCAGTTAGCCACTACATTGGTTCACCAGTGTTATACTCGCATACTGGCGCCCAAACAGGCTTACACCCGCTTAGTCCTGTACTTGCAAATGCACTGCATTTGGTGTATGCATCCGACACTCACACCCCTGGGTGGCGGTGAGGACTATGATAATGCCTTCTAATGCCTATTACATCGGCTTACATGCCTACAGTGGGGTGTTGAGACCATGTGCTTGTAGGTGCTGTGTAGTGGGTTATGCAATGACACATATGGTCATACCGTACTTAGCCATTTAAACTGGACTGTGCTGCAGTGGGACCTATATCGGGAATGGCTGCCCATTAGGCGTAAGCATGCTGGTTGACTGTATGGACTCTGCAGTCTGGCCAGAGTGTGCTTCATACTATTGGTGTGTTCCTCTCACAATCTGCACCTGTCTGGCAAATACCTGGGAACTGACACCATTAAATGCAGACAAGTAATTGGGTTTAGGACCCCACATCCTTCAGCTGAGTCATGCTAATGCATACCTATTATTCTATCAGCTTTCTAAGGTTGTAAGTGGAATATGTGCTTTCCGTCCCTATCAGACCTCTCAAACAAGTGGGGACAAATTTCAACTGAATCAGGGACAAGTCAAGAAACACTCTGGTGCAATCAGGGACACTTTTTTAAAATATTGGTGCTATTAACTTGAAACATTGACAGCATCAGAGCATGTGAATTAATACACATTTTCTGAAGTAAAAGGAGTTTATAACACTTAATTATTGTCATTATTCATTAAGTGTAATTCACCACCTTTCCTCCAAAAGTCACTAGTTTTAAGAGGGATTAAGAGGGACAGAGTTAAAATTTTAGTCAAAATCAGTGACGTCCCTGAAAATCACAGACAGTTGGGAGGTATGGTCCCTATTTGTCCCCCCAACTGTTTATGTCCTGTCCAGTGGATTTGCTCTTAGGGGTTGAGGGGTATGGGCATAAGCTCTGTCCATTTCGGAATATTACTTACATCCCTGGGGCGGTTCTAATACAACTGCACCACCCAACACCTGCACGCCTAGGCCCATAATTGCATACCCATAGTTCCCCCACCTGCCCCTCTTCTACAGCACTCATCCTTACTGTGGATGCAGGTGGAGTCTAACCACACTACTACACACTGCCCACTCTCCCCGTGTAGGGAGCCATGTCATACTTTCTGTAGACACATGGGTTATCAGGCTTGCACAACCTACTGGTCCGTGTACATCTATAGCCTGGTTTGATGACTCATGACAGGAACTGACTCCAATGATCAGTAATTTTTGGGGTGTCCCACAAGGGACATTGATGTCTTTGTTTCAAGATTAGACCTGGCAGGTCTCTCCCACTGGTAGTATCCTGCCTGTGGTCTGGGAAGCAGTGGTGTGTTTACTTTTATTGTGTGTCTGTATGTTTCATCGGTCTAGCTGGGGGGTGGGTTGTTGCTACGTGTTACACTTTTGTTGATTAGACCCCTCACCCCCATACCCATATGCACAGCCTGTAAACATATGTAATTCGTAACTGCAGTATCATATCGTACCTATATGCATTATATTTACACACACACACACACACACACACACACACACACACACACACACACACACACACACACACACACACACACACACACACACATATACACATTACTATATACAGATATATCTGTATATGTATGCATACATGTATATATTTATATATTGCTGTCTATATATATCTAACGACATATGGGTGTATGGGTGTCTGCATATGTATATATCTATATGTGGGTATGTATATGTATTCTGTCTCTGTATGTATACATTTGTACTATGGAGAGGGAGAGGTATATCTCCATGTAGCTATGGGTAGATATACACACACATACCTCTACATATATACATCTACATCTAGTTATTCCGTTCCTTACCATGTTGATTACACTTTGCTGCAGTGGGACTCATAGCAGGTGTGGCTGCTCATTGGGTGACACCTCTGCCCAAAGAACACTTTTGCTTGCATCCCTGGGGCTGTCCATATAGACCCACATCAGCCAACACCTGCACACCTAGACCCATAACTAGCTATCCATAGTTCCCCCACCTGCACCTCCTCTACAGCACCCATCCTTACTCTGGGTGCTGGTCAGGTCTGAACACACCACTACACACTGCCCACTCTCCACTTCACGGGACCCATGTCATACATTGTCTCGACCCATGGGTCATCAGGCTTTCCCACCCTTGTATTACGGGTATGTACACACCCCGGCCAAAACGTTCGGCATATCACCTTCTTTTGGTTATATGTCAATTTTTGGGGCGTCCCACAAGGGACACTCCTGTCTGTGTTCCAAGATTAGATTTCACGGGTGCACTGTGTACCCCCCCCCGGTTGTATCCTGCCTGTGGTCTGGGGAGCAGTGGACTAATTACATTGTTTACGGGTTTGTGTGTATGCTTCATCTGTCCGGCTGGGGGGGGGGTCATGCTACGTGTTGAATGTTTCTTGCTTGGACCCCTCACTTCCATTGGCATAGCCTGTGAACATATGTCATTCTTGTGTGCTATTTCCTATCAAAGCTGTATATCTGTCTATATCTATGCGCACACACACACACACACACACACACACACACACACACACACACACACACACACACACACACACACACATATATATATATATATATATATATATATATATATATATATATATATATAGATATATATAGATATATATAGATATATATAGATATGTCTGTAAGGCAATGCATACTCCTGCGCAGATGCACCTAAACACACTTACTGGTGCTTATTTATGCTTAAACCTGCTTACTAGTGCCTTATTCATTATGTCACTGACACTACACTCCAGTTCACTTTAAATTGTTATTATGCAGGTTATACAGCAGACAGATGTCGAAATATGTTCATATACAGATTACCAATGGAAAATGGAATGTGCTACAGTGGGATTCAGAACAGGAATGTCTGTTAGTTAGGTGGATGCTCTACCCACTACACTATTGCTGTGCTGCTTCATTTGCATATATATACCCATATACTCATGACTCCTAGTTCCCCAGGCACCCACCCCAACACTACACTAACACAGCAGTCATCCATTCTCCAGTTGGATACACAGTGTATCCACACCACTACACATTGGCCACTCCCTACTCCTGTAGACCCATCCCATGGGTTGACTCACTCCACATATCCTCAGACATCCCAAACTTTTAGTCCACAAACATTGGTGAAATGAGTGATCAATAGGACACTATTCGAAATGTTTGTGTTGTCCCACCTGGGACACACATGTCTTTGTTTCAAGATTAGACTCTATAGTTCATTACATCATTACTCCTGTTAACATGACACTACAATAAATTAATAGGTATGACTATGTGGTAATGCACACATTACACATGAGAGCTAATAATGTATGAATTCGGCCAAATTATTTTACAATTAGGACCGGTTTAGTGATTGGTGTTGCCGTAGAAGGCAGATCATAGGAATTATTCCATGTGTGAGAAAGTCCTCACATTTGATTTTTTGAGAACAGCACTGACTTCGGACATTGTACACACTTCTGCATTTTAGCAGTTTCGTCCCTTCCCTCTTATGCACATACTATTATTCTATCTATTGTCGAGGTTTGTAGGGGCACTCTCATGTTATTTATGTCTGCGAAAGGAATTAATGTGTTACAGGGAATGTACTTCTACATATAAATGTATGCGTATGTGTATGCATATATACTTAGAACGAACTCGCTGACCTCCACGAGACAGGCCAATTAGAACCAGGCCATCCAACCCTGACACACCTGGATCCGTAATTTCATACCCATAGTTCCTCCACCACACCCGAGTTCGACTTACACGCAAACCATCCATTTTCCATGTATTATCAGGTTCTCTCACCATTTAGTCCTTGAACATACCTGCCCTTGCTTGTGTAATGGTCAGTGGTCCAACCATCCTAGCAATTTTTTAGTAGTCCCACCAGGGAATACCCTGTGATTGTTTATAAAGTAGACTTAGCAGATCGGCACTGTTACTCCCACTGGTAGTATCCTGCCTATGGTGTGAGTTGCAGTGCTTTGCTCACCCTTGCCCAGCTGTGTATGACATACACGGACAGCACTAAATAATACTGGAGTTGCTGTTGATTCCCTTCTCATTATTTTTGTATGCTTTATTGTTCATAGGTTCATAGGTTCATAGGTTCATAGGTTGGTACTGGGCTATCTGCCCGAAGGCATATATTAGCCCAGCCATGTTGTGCGGTATTCACCGCCGCTTTAGTAGTTCCCTAGACCCTTGTACTAGCAGCTAGTACCCTTGGCCTATCTAGTAGTGCTGTTGGTGTGATCCCTGGTGTGAAGTTTCTGTTACCCATCCACTCATCAAGGTTCCGCTTGAAGAGTGATAGTGAGGGGCTCTATCTTATGTAGATCGGGACCCTGTTCCATAGTAAGGGAAGTCTCTGCGAAGGGAATCTATCCCTCCAGCATGTTCTATTCATTGTTGTGTTGAGGTTTATATCCCTAGAGCATGTAGCTCGAGTAGATTTGGTTTTGCTAAGATGGAGCATGTTCAACAATTCTGGGTTGGACATAGCTCTGTACTTTAGACAGATATCGCCTCTGAGAAAGCGGTATGCGACAGAGAACAGTCTTAGCTTTTTCAATTGTGCTGCATAGGGCAACTGTTTGAGGCCAGTAATCCTCTTGGTTAGGTACCTTTGTGGTCTCTCCAGCTGCTGGAGATGTCTAGCCAGGTACATTCCAATTGGTGCATTGTACTCAATAATGGGTCTGATGAGGGAAGAGTAGAGGGGCACCATTACATCCTTAGATCTTGATGCAAACCCTTTCGTGATCAGATGGGTCACATAGAAGGATTTTCTAACCGCTTTGGCAACATGGTTATCAAAGGAAAGCTGACTACTTGTGTCCCTAGATCCCTTATTTCTTCTTCAGATTTCAGGGGATTACCTCCTGTGTTGTAGTTTGCGGTTACTCTGTTTTTTCCAAATTTTTACGATGTTCATTCTTTATATATATATATTATTTAATTTTATATATCTGTACATACACATGAACATACATCTACATAATTATATATATTTCGTATGCTGGGCACTGCTTCCACCCGAGCAAGCGCACTCAGACTTGCTTACTGGTACTTATATATGTTTACTACTGCTTATTTATGCTTACACCTGCTTACTAGTGCCTTATTCATTATGACACTACCACTTTGATTGCATGACATTAGTTAAACATTTCATGCAGTACTCCAGTTCACATTTACATGTTATTATGTAGGTTATACAGCAAAATGACATTCCACATGGAAAATGATATGTGCTATATTTGGCCTCGAACTGTGCATTCTTGTTCATTAGGTGGATGCTCTAACCATTACACTATTGATGTTAATGTTAATTCTGCATGTTTTTCTCTATTTGGTTGATTTTGATGTATAAGCTACTCTAAGCAGGAGGCAGCGATGTGCAAACACGCTGCGCTTCGCTTATACTTTCAGTAGTGAAGCAATACAAATGTAAAATAGGGACACAGGGAATCTAATTGTGAAAGTTCTAAGGACGGGGCTCAACATTCCGCTACGTGCTTGTGTGTTTACTACTTTGATTTTATTTCAGTGTTCGTGGACACTTTTGTATGCTTAGCATACATTTCAGTATCCACAGACCCTGAATTAATTGCTTACTATTAGAGGCAGGCTCTAATAGTAAGCATAGTAGGTTGTGCAACTGTGGGGCATGTTTCCGCCTCCGTAGAGCACTTGAACACACCCCCTTCACTTGCACACATTTCCTGTGCACATCGAGGATGCAGCAGCGCACCCTCATAAATATTCATATGGCACTGTTGCACCATCTGTAATGGGGACACTCAGCACAAGGCTAAAACTGTCCCTGCTCTGGGCTTCATGAATCCTGGGGTAAGTGTTTTTCTGTATGTCAGAACTGTACTACTGATTTATTTTAAATTTCTGTGTGATCTCTGAACTTGTGAATAGCACTGTGGTGTAGTAGTATTGTCTTGTGTTTTTAGTATTTATTATTAAATATTTTTAAAACCTCTTAACTGTGGCCAGTTTATGTAGAGATAAAGTAAGCTCTAGAGTACATTGCATGCTTGTAAGTGATCCTGTAATAAGCCATTCCAAAGCCTTAAGATTGCTTAAGTTACACTACTATTGGATAATATCATTGCGCAGTAATAATTGGACTCCCTTTTAAGGGCCTTTGGGTAGCTGATAAATATTAGCTGGTGGTGGCAGTGATTACTACCATATAGTCTGGGTAAAGGGACATAGCTGGAGAATCTGTGTCAGCCTTTCCCAGGAGTGTCTCTGAAGTTGTATAAATACTTATCTCAAAGTGTGTGTGAGTGTGTCAGCTACTTGGGCAGGGACACAAAGCACTGGTTTGGCAGAGAGGGTACTGGAGGTTAGCTTGCTAGCTAGACTGAGATCTGGATCCTATAGCTGTGCCAGTGGGGAGTCTTATTGGGGACCTGGGGAGCAAGGGAGCAACCAGCCCCAGACTGACTGTGATCTCTTTGTGCACTTAAGGGAAATTGTACTTTACTGTGTGTATTTGTTATCCTTTCCTCTTATATGAGACACCCACTCTGGTGTTAGTGGTGACGATTGAGGCTCCTTAATTGCTGGGCCAGGGCACGGGCATCACAAGGACATCCTCCACTCCTTTACAGGAAGGATGTCATGTGGCCAGTGGATAAAAGAGGATGGTGGATGCATGGGGCTATGTTAAAGGTTCATCTAAGTGGTAGTGACATGAATAGTGATTCCAAAGATCATATCATAACCATAATGTACCACCATCCACACACTGCAGCAGACTGGACCTGATTTCAACATTACACCTGTGTAGGTATAGAAGAAGAATACCATGCAATGTAACACTAGGACCACCACACATGTCCGACTTTAACACTGTCATGCTGCACTTTATGGAGTGTGATAGCATCATTGTATGTTGAGAAGAACATGTGTGGAGTTTCTGACATGGATGTGGAGTCACATCTCTGTGTAATATTGTCTCAAAAGTAATATTTCAATGTATACACACTCAAGTTGCATCCTGTCAGATTAGAACTCCTATATATGTAGGCAAAGTAGTTGATAAAGCAGTACTTAATGTTACGGCCACAGCACAGGGTTATCTTGAATACAGTCAGAGTTTATGTTATACAGAATGACATAATCAGTGCATGTTACAAGAAGATGTTCGGATGAGGGTCTGACATATCTGTAGATTCACATGTCATTCTAAAACTGACACCACACTAATTATTGAATGCACACACAAACCAGCTGGCCACTGTGAAAGTAGAACCCCTGCTTGACTATCTACAGAGCACAGTACCTAACATGAGCACCACATCACAATTCTGGCCTTTCTAGTCTTAGACAACACTTTATAGCTGATGACATCAGCAGTGTCTGGTGAGAAAAAGATGGAAGTAGGATTGTCTCACATGCTGGTTAAAAATGGTCTCTGGAGTGCCAGCAAAGTGAACGCAAATGCATACACACTAGTTGAATGCAGTGAGAGTAGAGACCCTATCTAACGGTTTATACAGCACAGTACTTAACATAATTGCCACAATATAAGTCTGGCTTTTTTTAGTCTCAGACAACACTTTATAGTTGATGACATCTGAGAAGAAGATGTAAGTAGGACTGTCTCTCATGTTGGTCTAAAATGGTCTGTAGAATGTCAGCCAAGGGAGCACAAACACACACACACACACACACACACACACACACACACACACACACACACACACACACACACACACACACACACACACACAAAATACTGTTGACTGCAGTGAGAATAAAACCCCTACCTAACTAGGAATACCAGCTAGAAAACTTCATACTTAATGGAGTCACCATGGCACAAGTCTGACTTTTATACTGCTGCTGTAAAATGTGTAGTATATGACATCCTCATTAGATGTTGTGAGGCCTGCATTAAATGGATGTGTAACCATGTATGAACTGTCAAGATATTTTATTTCTGCATGGGATCAGATTTATGATAGTAGGATACATACTGATTTTCTTTTGACTATGCCCACACACTTACACATAGAGACACACATGCAATGTAGCTGCTGTGCTTATTTAACATACATGTAAGTATTTTTTTCCCATCTGCAAAACACAGTACTAAATGATTTCAGCACCCCAAAGTACGTTTTTGCCTTGTCATGGCGGTCTTTATAGATGGTGCCATTATCAATATATGACGCTGTTGACATTTCCTGTTATGACAGTGGTGTGCAAAGTATGGATGTGTTTCCAATGTGCAGGTATACTTTAAGAGACAGCTTGTCAACTAGATGCAAAGAGCTGTCAAGAATGCATGTAGCAGAAATGAGACACATACAGTTGTTTCCCAGTATGTTGTGCACATTACACACTTAAACTGTTACATACAGGCACACACATTTTTGTGATCATATTTGTGTGTTCATATTTGTGAAGAATTGCTGTCCACATTAATACATGTATAAGACAATCTGAATGTGTATTGTCATTATAAAGGTGCACATGCTATGTAATAATGCAGCTTTACTATTTATTTCTGTAGTGTAGTAGATATTTGTCAACAAGTACTGACATACCACATTTCAAGTGCATGGGTGCAGGTTAAGACATGACTAAAGTGTAAATATGTGTTCAGTCATTAAAACGTGGATTCCCTTTGGTTGTGTTTGTACATGGATTTTAATATGATGAAGATTAACAGTGCAGTAAACATAGCTAACACATGCTAATGAGCAGTTTCCATAGCACACCACAGAGCAGCTGGTTTGTGCAACCGATGGCAAAGTGTTTGCATATGTGAGATACACATTTCAGGACTCTTACTTGAATTTGAAAAGTATTTATCCATACTGGCTATGTTAGACACAGCTAGCAGATACTATGGTGTTTATAAGTAGTTCATACCGGAAATGTTGTGTCATAAATTGTATAACCTTAAAAAAGTGTTTATACTGCATTTCCCTTTATGTGTATAAAAACAAACAGAATTCAAGTGATTTAAGCAAATAGTACACATATGGAGTTATATATTTATACAGACTTCAGTGTTAATAAATAGTTTGCATGAAATTTTTAACATGAGTGCCTTTATTCTACTTTAACTGTGTGCATTGGGTTTAAGCAGCAATGCATGTGGGTAACTGCAACATACCATAGGATGTAAAGAGCTATCCACCATCAATCGGTATTGGTGTGTGATGCCAAATGCCATATCAATGCAGAGGGCAAAATGTGAAAGGCTTCATTAGGGATTTATTATTTATGTATGTTGGTGTGATTTTATTTTTTGACCTGATTAAAGGTGTGAAGATGGGGTTGATAGGAAAGTGGTGAAATGAGGGATAAGCAGCACAAAGAACAAAGGGGAAGCAATATAGGAATGTGCAGGTTGGAATTAGGAAAGAACCATGCTATCCACTTTTTCAGCAGTGTAAAATTAACATGGATAGAATTTTGTATGAATTTGGACCATCACTTCAACAAAGATAAGTTACAACAAAGCAATCATGTTGTATTGTCAATTAGGTGAAATCAAGTGTAGCAAAAAGACATGTGTAAAGTGGAGAGCTTTGTATAGGACAATATTTTTTGTTGGACAGGTGCCCATTTTTTGTTTTTTATTTCAGTAACAGAGGGATGTTGGGTAAGGGACATAGGTATGCCAGGGTCAGTTAAGTAGGGTAGGTGAGGAAGTGGATGCAGACAAACAGGACAAAGAAGACAAGAGACAAGGATTGTGAAAGAGACAACAGGTCAGGAGACACTATGATTGGGGATAGGGAGGGAGCATCTGATGTCCATGCCTATCAAACATGGGGAAAGTGAGAATCTAGTCCTCACCCACAAAACGGTCATCAACATCCCCTTACTCAGTTTCCTGCTGGAGTGCACAACATTTTTGTTTTTGCACCATTCCAGAAAGCATTCTCTTACTCCAGGTGAGGCGTGCACCAGTGCTGCTCTCCTTGACCTCAGTCACCATTCCTGGCATTTCCTGGTGGGTAACAAAATCACCTCCCCTGCAAATACTCTCAGAAGGTACCACTGCACCAGCTGCCAGGATAATATTATCTGATGTAGAGGCCCCAGGTAGTGCAGGGGCTTCAGAGGCAGTACTCCCAGGTTTGGTCCTTGATGTGCTGGGCATCAGTGCAGCAGCTCTTGGGAGTGCAGGCTGATCTGCAATGCTTGGCCTATCTCCCTGTGCTACACATCTTTTTATGAGTTTTCAGAAATTGATGAAATCAGAATGATATGGCCATACATATAAAATTAAAAAAGAGAGATAAGGGTGGAGTCAGTGGCAAAAAAGAAGATAATTAGTACCATCATATGTGATATACAATAAATTAGTATGATGCAAATAGAAATAATTATACTTTTACATTAAGTATATTTTTTAACAACTGCAAACTAGGGATTGTTCCAAGTAATCCCTATGGTATGCATATTTTGCACATATGCTTCAAATAATACAGATTAATTTAACAGCATGACATGTATGCCAATTTTGTTGAAATTTTAATGTAATATTTTACATTATTTTACTATATATTTGATTGTTCTGGGATTTGAATCCACAACATCTGAATACACTATTACAACTGACTCCTACAGTTGGCTTCAGCTACAGTCTGAAGCATGCATGCTTGATTTTACAGTTCAGATATGCATGCTTAATTTCTAATAATGTATATAAGATCAATGCTTTAGATGAAATTTTGTGTCTTTCGGGTTTTCCCGGTTAGGGGTCACCACAGCGGAACTCCGGTCCGCTAATGACTGTCAGTAGAGTTTTACGTGCTGGCTTGCCAGGCCTAAGGCACAACCTTCAACGAAGGAACTCCCATTCACGCATGTCGCCACACAGAAGACGCTCTGAGAATCGAACGGGCAATGTCTAACTGTGAGGCTGAAATAATTATATTAATTTGTGCTGTATACATTCCCCTTACTTTTCTAAGTCTTTCTAAATGGTCAGCATGGGCCTCCCTGTTCACTGCTATCTCCTGGATGGCTGTAAAAGAGAAAAAGGGGAGGAAAAAGAGAAGACCATTATGCATACCAGTCTGGGATATATCCAACTTTCTATCTAATTTAAAGAATCTATATACTTACCCAACTGTGGGGTGTCAACATTCCTAAACTCATCCAGCCACTGATTGAGTTGTGTCTGCTTGCACACTTTCAGGTCATTGTAGTGGTGCCTGCATTGCTCTCCAGTGTGTGAAATGCCAGTCACACTGGAGACAGACTTGGCCAGATCATTCCAAACCTCTGAATTTTATTAAGGCCTCATATAGTCCCTCTGCAGTAGTTTATGGCTGCAGCATTTCATGAGGAATGCAGTGAAAATTCTGAACTCCTCCACACCACATTTTTGTGACCTAAATTGGGCACCTTCCTTTCTAGCTCTTAATATGTCTATACAGGTCAAACAGCAATAGTTAGAGAGCATTTTCCTGCCAATCTGAGATATCATGTTTTTCATCTAGTGCACAAACCCGAACAACCATGCCAACCACATGTGCATGGTGCTAAGCAGAGAGCAATAGTGCCAAACAGAGAAAAAAGCAGTTCATGAACTAGGAAGGGTAATGTGACAGTTAGTATCAGTTTTTGGTTTAGTTGCAGCTGTAACTGTTAGTTAATTTAACTTTGTAGACATGTATTAGGGCTATACATTTTATGACCTGGCACATTTTTTTGGTCCATGTACCTGTGCAAAATAGACAAAATGTATTCTTCCAAATAGGTGTTTTTTTCATCCTTGCCATAGAATAAGTGCTTGTCAAACATGCTCATTAATTATATGTACATATGACAGAGTGAGGGGTTAACCATGTACGTATGTGACCTGACAAGGTCCTGGTTTATCCATTCACGTGTATATGACTATCACTGATGTATGAAGTCCATCCAAGGCAAAAAAGACGATTATAATTACAGAAAAATAATTGTCAGTATACCATCAGTCTCACATATAATTCATATGAGCTCCAGTGCTATACATATTACTGTTATTTATAATTATGTTTACATTGTTCTTTATTTTTTTTAAATTGAGTGGAAATGCATTAATAAAATTGAGAGTATGCTAAATTAGAACCCTGGCTCACCTAAATAGTGAGCATTAGCTTATACCAGTTGCCACAGGAAAGATTGGGCTGCAAGTGTATTTTTCACAGTAATTACTGTGCAGAGTGTTCATTGCAAATGAGACGTTAGACTAAGGCATTCATTAGTTATACATGCACATTAATGAGATGAATATTTAACCATGTATATGTGTGACATGAAAGTTCAGAAATTAAATAATCTGATGTTGTTAATCTTCTTTCCATTCATCACCGATGGGTTCAGTTCCGAGTCCTTGGAACTGAGTCAGCCTAGTACCAAGCTTGCGCACGCCAAAAAACTCTCGAGCTAAGCTTCTACTCACAATGCCCTTCTGTCTCTTACCTCAGATCTCATTTGCCACGTAACCGTAAAGCTGTGTTTCAGCCGTGCTCTCAGCTAAGTGGAAACATTTCAATATTTTGTGGGAAAATTGGTTTATTCTCTTATTGTTAGTGATTTATAGTTATTAATCTTCACTTTTATAGTTAGATTTACCCCTTTTTTTCTTTACTTCTACCCGTTTGGTAATCTTTTAAGTACCATTGGTGGTACGGCCCTCTCTTTTTACCCTTGTGGTATTCCTTGAATACCATAGCTGGCATTTCTCCTTTTGCTCTCTAGTTGTGTGTTTTTTGCTCTTGGGATAGATACTGAGTATATTTGTTTAGTTTTAGACATAGAGTAAACAGGATTTAAGATTGTATTTGAAGACTTTGATTGCTGTGTTAACTTGTCATGATGTCTGACAAGAAGGGCACTTCAGGTTTCAAGCACTGTATTTCGTGTAATGGTAAACTTCTGAACAGTGACTCTCACAATGATTGTATTTATTGCTTGCGGGTGCCCCATCTTTCGGTGCAGCCTCCCTGTGTAATTTGCCAAAGTTTTAGCCAGCGCACTCTGAACGAGTGCAAGAATAAGTTAATTCTAAAGGGCCTACTTAAATCGTCCTTTTCAGAGGCCCTCCCTGCGATGGAGGTCTCAACCCCTCCTAGGAAATATTAAAAAAGGTCCCATTTGGTTCCCTCTTCATCCTCTGGTGACCAGGGCATGTCTGACAAACCTAAGGTACAAAAACTTTCTTCGGAGCATAAAGCTGCCTCGTCGGCTCTGACATACTCTGTTCCAGGCACTACGACTGTTACTATATCGGTGCCAGCTTCGGCACCAATACTGTCTCTGGTACTGACCATAAACCTACCTATTACAACTTCAGCACCGGGTGCTACTTCGGCACAGTGCACTCCTTCAATGCCTATATCTGCAATGATGAAGCAACCTCCCATATCAGCTCCGAGTGCCCCTTCGGCACCAAGCTCTCTTATGGCTCCAACTACAGTAGATTTGACTCCACTGCTCCTGGTCTCCAAACTTGATACTTCAGTGCCAGTAGACCCTGCACCATGGACCTGATACTCTCTGTCCATAGACCCATTTATAGGCCAAGTGTATAACCCATTCCTAGTTCAACCAGACTCCCCATTGGGAGTATCCACTAGATCCACCAAGAGCCTTTCAGAACTTGATGTGGTGCATCTTGTGGATCAGCTGCTGGCAGCCAGGGAGATACCCATGTCTTCCAGGACCCATGGGATTTTGGTTGATTTCTCCACGGTCTCCATCCTATTCTCCTCCTTTGTCCACATTGGTTCCAAAGCTTCTTGCTCTGATGTCTCTTTAAGAAGCCCTGTCTTGGCACCAATAGTGGACCTCATTTAGGCTCTGGGACTGTCCCTTTGGTCCACAGTTCCTACTGAACCAGTCCTTCCTCAACCTTGTGGTTGGGCTTTGGGCCCTTTGGTTGGTGGCACAGTCGCGAGTGTTTCTTTGGTTCTGTCCTCTGTACCGGGAGCTTTGTCTGCTATGATCCTGCTTGAGGTTCCATCCTCGGGAGTGGGTTTGGCAGAGCGGGGTGTGACCTTGATTCCAAGGTTGTCCTTCCCAGTTCTGGGCTCCCATCCCTCTTCGGGCAGACCTGCTTTCCATGTGACGGAGAGGGTTCTTGCTTCTGGAAGCATGCCGCCAATGTTGAAACCCCAGTTTTCTCACCCTGAGCTACAGCTGCCACAGACCACCTCCCCAGGACTCCAGTCAGAGAAGACACAGGAATCCCCTGTACAGAGTGCATACTCTTCTGAGTTCTCATCAGAAGCCCACACTGAAGAGCCCCCGTGAAAGAGATTGTGCAAGAAGAAGCACGTAGACTCACCTGAGGATTCTCTTACAGAGGACATGGATTTTGATGATGGTGAAGGGTCCTCATGGTCACCACCTGATGATGTCTCCTTTGGAGACATCCTGGAAATGCTGAAACAGAGGGGTGACTAGAAGCCCACTAATCCTTCTTCTGAGGTGTCTGTGTTCCTGCAGGCTTTCCGTGCCTGGACCTATACCTCTTGGGTGACCCCACCTACAGATGAGCTAGTCCAGCTCATGGTGCAGCACACCTGGAGAAACCCTGACTCTGTTGAGGCAATCCCTCGGAGACCCAAAAAGATTCTCTCCCCACCTGAGGAACACCCACATTGGTCCAGAGAGTTACCAGTCGATGATATGGTGGTGGTGATGGCCACTAAAAATGATCTAGCTGAAGAGAGTCCTACTGTCCAGCCACCCAACAGAGAGTCCCGGGCTGTGGATAGATTGGGGATGCAAGTTTTTGCATCATGACCTTTGCCATACAGTCCTTGAACTACTTGGCACATTTTACGAGGCTCCAAAAGACTTGATTTCCAAACTCTCTGGAACACTCACAGGGCAGGTGTCAGCTGAGGTGAGGGACAAAGTTGTCTCACAGCTTGCAACCCTGCAATCAATCTCCAATTCATCCACGAGGTTGCTTTCACACTCAACTGAAGGAGTGGCTAGAGATGCGGGTTCAGGCATAGTTATGAGATGTCATGCCTGGATGCGCATTTGTGACCTCATGGACACTTTCAAGTCTTCCTTTTTGAATGCTCTCATTGAAGCATCTCCCCTGTTTGGCTCCAAGGTAAAGGACACTATGGCCAGTTGTGAGCAGGATGGTAAGACCTTGTCTGCCATAGGCCTACATTTTTCCAGCCCTCAACATTCCTTTTCCAGGAACCAGGGGAGTGGAAAGATGTGGCACAAAAAATCTCAGGGTCCTTTCTGTGGTGCAAGTGGTAATACCCCCAGGGGCAGTGGGGTAACAATTCCAGAAGAGGCCCTTTTTGAGGCAGAGGGGGCCCAGGCAATCAAAGTCCCAGAGACTCATTTTCTGGACAGCTTTACCAGCGCTCTTGAAGAGCGGCCCAATTGCTTGCCTCTGGAAGCAATCGAGGGTCATTTTTCTTTGCACTAAGCTGCCTGGCACTCTATCACCACCGATTGCTGGGTAAAGAACATCATTATCAGAGGTTACACCATTCCTTTCAAATCTTATCCAAAACTTCCAACAAAACTCCCCAACATTCCACCCAGTCAGAGGGAAGAAGCAGCTTTAGATGTAAGAAAGCTGCATCAAAAAAGAGCCATCCAAGTAGTCCCAGCAGACCAATGTGGATCCGGATTCTTTTTGATGCCAAAAAAGACAGGGGACTGGAGACCCATTCTGGATCTCAACAGCTTAAACAAATATGTCACCCAAACCAAATTCCGGATGGTCATGGTTCAGTCCATCCTCCCTTTTCTCAGGGAGGGTGAGGATGCATATCACCACATCAAAATGGACAAATGCTCCAGGAGTCTGCTTCCCTTCTGGCTAGGAGCCAATCCTTACCAGTATCATGCCCTGCCATTCGATCGCTCTACAGCCTTCAGAGTGTTCACAAAGTGCATGGCAGTGGTCACAGCTCACTTGAGACTGCAATGATTCTGGGTGTTTCCATATTTGAATGATTGGCTCCTTACCGCCCCCACCAAGCATCTTCTGGTAATAATCCTGCAATATGCCATTTCAGAAATTTTGTGGATAACTGTGTACTGGGAGAAATCCAACCTTACTCCGGCCCACCAGATAGAATTCATCGGAACAGTCTTTGACACCCGATCCTCTCTGGTGTCACTCCCAGCTCACAGACTCTAGAGGTTGAGGCTTCAGCTCTGGATTATACTCTGTCAAAACAAAGTCTTGGTGAGAGAAGTCCTTTAGGTCCTAGGTTCCATGGCAGCCTCCATACCAATAGTGCCTCTTGCAAAACTGCATATGCAAATCCTCCAATGGCTTCTTCTCTCTCAGTGGTTCCTGAACCATCACCCCCTTTGTTTTCACATTCAGATAACTAACTCTTGCAAACAGGACCTTCTTTGGTGGATGAGGCCAGACACAGAACTTTGGAGCTACTCATTCCAGCCCCCTCAGCCCCAGGCCATTGTGACCACGGATGCTTCCCTGATAGGGTGGGGGGCCATTTCCAGGGAAAGACAGTCCAAGGTGCATGGTTCACGCTGGAGGCCAACCTGCATATCAATGTTCTGGAACTGAGAGCTGTGCTGTTAACGTTGTAAGCATTCCATCTGGTCATCCCCTCTGGAACAATTGCAATTCAGTCAGACAATATGCCAGTAGTCTGGCATATCAACAAGCAAGGAGGAACCAAATCTTACCCCCTGTGTTGACAGGCCATGAGAATTTGGCAATGGGCGATAGATTCCAACCACTTTCTGATAGCAATGCATATCCCAGGGAGCTCCAACATGATTGCGGACAAGCTGAGCAGATGTATTCTCTTGCCACACAAGTGGTCTCTCAATCCTAAAGTAGCTGCAGAAATTTTCAGCCGTTGGGGCCAGCCTTGCTGGGACCACTTTGCCTCCCCTTCAAACAACAAATGCAGCAGCTACTTTGCCCTATTCCTCCCAAAGGGGGAGTCCCCAAGGGATGCTCTGATTCATGATTGGCCCATGGAACTTCTCTATACCTATTCCCCCATTCCTCTGGTTCCACATTTCATAAAGAAAGCCATTCCATTGAAATGCAAAGTGATCATCATAGCCTCATTTTGGCCTCAACAAGTTTGGTTCCCATTTTTTCAGCCTCATCTGTTATACCCACCATGAATTCTGGACCCTATTTCAGATCTGATCTCTCACCCCAAGGGTTGACTCTTCCAAATCTGTCCAGTCTCAAGTGGACAGCTTAGTTTCTCCACTTCTGCTAGTTGCCAGGCAGGATGACCTCCCCTCCTGTTCATGATATCATTCTGGTTTCTCATAAACAATCCACCAGACTATACTGGGACAAATGGAAAAGGTTCTCTATTTGGTCAAAGGAAAGGATGCTAGATCCATATTCAGCTCCTGTCACAGCAGTCTTACAATATCTGTTTAAGTTCTTTGAAGATGGAGCTGCAGCCTCTACCATACGAGTGCATCTGGCATCGATTTTAAATTATCATAATGGACTGGATGGTACTCTTCTCATGTCACTGCATTTATGTAAAACCTTTGTCAAAGGATTTTCTAACATTAGACCTACAATCAGACAGCCTATAGAGCCATGGAATCTCAAGCTAGTTCTCCAGTCTTTGATGCAACCTCCCTTTGAACCCGCAGTGAGTTGTGACCTCAAATTCTTGTCATGGAAATCTCTCTTCTTGGTACTCATCACGTCAGCCAGACAAGTTGCAGAGTTGCAGGCATTGTGCACCAAAAGACTCTACCTAATATTTCACAAGGACGAAGTATCACGCCGGACGAACCCATCCTTTCTCCCCAAAGTTGTTTCTGAGTTTTCCATCAATCAGTCTATTGATCTTCCAATATTTTTCCCATACTTTTCTGATAAAGGAGAATACTGCCTACATTCCTTGGATGTACACAGGCAATTGGGATTCCATTTAGACAGGATCAAAACAATAAGTAATAATGACCAGCTGTTCATTTATTTTTCTGGACCTAGAATGGGAAACCCTGTCTCCAAGGTCACCTTATCAAAATGACAAAGGGACTGTATACATTTTACTTATAAAGTTGCAAAAGTACCTATGTCACAGAATATTAAAGCCCATTCCACCAGATCTATGGCAACATGAGTAGCCTTCCATTCCAGGGCTTCTATGGATGACATTTGTGCAGCAGCCACTTGGGCTGAACCCCACACTTTTATCAATCATTACAAATTGGATGTGGCCTCCAAAGGGAGAGTTGCCTTCGGTTCAATGGATCTCAGGAACATTCTTCCATAAGGACCACCCAAGGATGATAAGGTAGCCGACAATTCTGTCCCATCGGTGATGAATGGAAAGAAGATTAACAATATCAGATAAAGAAGTTATGTCTTACCATAATGTTCCATCTTTGTTGTTCATCTTCTTTCGCTCATCACTTCCCACCCTCCTTCCCCCACCAAAGGCTCCTGGCGGATACTTTAGGTCCAAGTGGGGTCTTAGGGCATTTGCCCAGAAATGGCCTCTGCTTTACTTGTATAACATAGGCAAGCTCGATCTGAGGTAACAGGAAAAAGGGCATTGTGGGTAGAAGATTAGCTCGAGTGGTTTTTGGCTGGCGCGAGATTGGTACTAGGCCGACTCGGTTCCGAGGGCTGTGAACCAAACCCATTGTTGATGAATGAAAGAAGATGAACAACACAGATGGAATGTTATGGTAAGACATAACTTTTCATAATTCAGCTGATAGACACAGTTAAATATTTCATATATATCTGATATCCTGTGTATGATCATTGCACCCGCTAAAGATAGTTATTTCTAAGGGTAATTACTTTTCTAATATTAAATTCTATATAAAGTAAACTGGAACAGCAGTAATAAAACTTTGGACTTTGCTGTATTAGAACCCACGCTCACCTGTATTTTAGCCCTTAACTTACAACTAGGTAGCAGCTATATATTTTCATATGCATTACTATGTCTGTGTGCTGATTGTCATGCAGTGGCATTTAGCGTGTTTGTGTGGTAGTAAAAAACACATGATACAATGTATCCATTTAGAAATCAAGTGCAACAATGTATGCTTTTTGAAACTTACAAGTGTCCGCCTAGTGTCTCCTGGTGCTCTGGATCTGCAGGTGCTGTGGAGGCTTGCTGCCTGTCGCACAATACTGCTTAGCATGTTTGCACTGTGGCAAAAAATGTATGATAGAATGTATCTGTTTTGAAATTGACAAATGCAACAATCTATCCTTTTTTGAAATTGACAAGTGCCTGTCCAGTATCTGCTTGTGTTCTGGACATGCATGTGCTGTGGAAGCTTACTGCCTGTCATACAATGCTGCTTAGTATGTTTGCACTGTGGCAAACAACATCTGGCAGAATGCACCCGTTTTGAAACTGACAAGTGTCTGCTTATTGTTTGGGACATTACACCATGTTTGCACAGAAGTGAGCAATGCAGAAACAAAATAAGCAGAATGTAATGTGTTATTATTGTAAAAAGCATTTATTACTTTTCATAAGTGACAGATAGATGCGGGACTTGAAACTTGATCTACATATACTATGTGCATTGAAATGCATTATGTTTATCAGAATAGGTTCATAGGTTCATAGGTTGGTACTAGGCTGTTGGCCCTAGGGCCTATACAAGCCTAGCCATAACAATTCCCTGGATATTTCTTCCCACAATATTTACTTCTCTAGACCCCTGTCTAGCAGGGCGACTGACATGATCCCCGGGGTGAATTTCCTATCTCCCATCCAATTATCAAGGTTCCTTTTGAAGAGGCCCAATGAGGTGCTCTGCTTGACATGTATGGGCAGTCTATTCCAGAGTATGGGGAGTCTTTGGGTCAGGAATGTATCCCTCCGGCATGTTTTGTTCATTGTGATGACAAGGTTTAGATCCCTGGAGCGTGTAGGGATTGGGATTTCTTTAAGTGGAGCATGTCCAACAGCTCAGGGTTTGACATGGCCTTGTATGTTAAGCAGAGATCACCTCTGAGTAGACGATATGCCACAGAGTATAGCTGGAGTTGTTTTAGATGGTCAGCATATGGCATCTGCTTTAGGCCTGTGATTCTTTTAGTGAGGTATTTATGTGGCCTTTCCAGCTGTTGCAGATGTCTTGTGAGGTACATACAAAACGGGGCATTATACTCTATAATGGGTCTAATGAGGGATGAGTACAGTGGGACAATGACCTCCTTTTTTCTCATCCAAAAAAGGAAGCCAATCTGGTGGTCCCCTGCAATAAACAAACTACAATGAAAGGAAGAAACAGTTGCAGAAAAGAGGAAAATCCCAGGATGCAAAAAACTCCCTTACCAGCCTCAGTAAGAAGCTGAGATCCCTCATAAAATCCTCCAAAGCAAGTTACGGAAATAAAATTGCCAAAGATTCCAAAGACAACCAAAAGGCATTCTATAACTATGTCAAGAATCTACATGGCAATGCTCAGATCTGCTCTGAGCTACAACAGAATGGCATTAAATTTACTGATCCCAAGGATATTGCCAATATCCTGGCAGATCGATTCAGTGCCAACTTCACCCCCTTTCACCCCCTAAATTTCCCATCTCATTACCGGAAGATTGCTAAATTCCAATTATAATGGCCACACAGGTATAAAACGCACTCTCCAAAGCTAAGAATACAGCATCCATGGGACCAGATGACATCCTGGGCCATGTACTACAGGAACTACAAAATGAACCGACACCTCACCTAAGTGTCATGTTTAATCATACCCTCATCTCAGGCTTTGTGCCCACTGAATGGTGCACAGCTACAGTTATCCCACTCCATAAAGGGGGAATCCACCTTGATCCTATGAACTACCACCCCATCAGTCTGACGAGCCTGATCTGCAAGGCCACGGAATGTATTATCATAGAACTTATAAACAAAGACATTGGCAACCTTAAAACACTGGACCCCACACAGTTTGGGCTCAAGAAAGGCCGATCATGTCTCCTGAACCTGATTGACTTCTTCGAATCAGTCTCCAGAGCCATGGACAAGGGTAAGGCAGTCCACACAGCCTATCTGGACCTTGCCAAGGCCTTTGACACCATCCCCCACTCTGGAATCATAGATAAACTTACTAAGCTGGGCATTAATCTCTACGTCACTTGATGGGTTGCCAACTGGCTTACTGACAGAACCCACACTGTAAAAGTAGCTGACTCCAAATCCAGCTCCAGACAAGTGACAAGTGGAGTACCTCAGGGTTCAGTCCTGGGACCTCTCTTGTTTGGCATCTACTTCTCTGAAATACAGGTCAACACTAATGGACTGGCTAACAAAGTTTGCAGATCACTGCAAACTGGGAGCCATTATTGAATCCCCAAATGATGTGGATACTCTACAAAAGGGCCTTACAGAAACAGATGCTTGGTGCCAGAGCCATGGGCTCAAGCTCAATGCCAAGAAATGTATAGTTATCTCCTTTGGGAAAAAACATATACCTGTGAATTACCACATAGGTGGCAGTACACTAAACACTGAAAGTGTGATAAGAGACTTAGGGACACAGGTGGACAGTGGTCTCACCTTCAATAACCACATCGCCACAACAGTCAGGAAATCCTTCTATGTGGCACACCTCATCACTAAGGGTTTTTCATCCAGAAAAAAGGAGGTCTTTGCCCCACTGTACTCATCCTTCATTAGACCCATTATAGAATACAACACCCAATTTGGTATGTACCTCTCAAGACATCTGCAACAACTGGAAAGGCCACAGAAATACCTCATTAAAAGAATCACAAGCCTAAATCAGATGCCCTATGCTGACCACCTTAAAAAAACTCCAGCTATACTCTGTCACATATTGTCTACTCCGAGACAATCTCTGCTTAACATACAAGGCCATGTCAAACCCAGAGCTGTTGGACATGCTACACTTAAAGAAATCCTAATCCCTCAGAGCCACATGCTCCAGGGATCTAAACCTTGTCATCGCAATAAACAAAACATGCTGGAGGGATAGGTTCCTGACCCAGAGACTCCCCAGACACTGGAATAGACTGCCCATACATGTCAAGCAGAGTGCCTCTTTGGCCCTCTTCAAAAGGAACCTTGATGATTGGATGGGAGAAAGGAAATTCACCCTGGGGATCAAGTCAGTTGCCCTGCTAGACAGGGGTCCAGGAAAGTAAATAGTGTGGGAAGAAATAGCCAGGGAATTGTTATGGCTAGGCTTGTATAGGCCCTAGGGCCGATAGCCTAGTACCAGCCTATGAACCTATGAACCTATAATCCATTTCTTTCTGTGGTAAAAATACATTATTCCTTTCTTATTCCTTGTTTGGGATGAATGAAGGCTAAAAGTTTGCCGGACTTAAATTAATTTTGTAATGTATGAGTGAGAAAGATTGGGTAAATTATAAGTGATGTATAATGTTTGCAACTGGGACTGTATCAGTCTGGTTTGTCATATAAAATGTTGCGACTAGGAATGTGTCGGTGTGGTTTGTTTTGGTTATAATAAAAATAAAAATCTACCATTGCTAGAATCTCAAACAATCTGGAAATATAGAGCTGATAAGTATATTTGTTGGCACTTTTTAACTGTTTAGAGTTGAATAAAGCAATAAATGAATTAAGTTCAGTATACCGTTTGAATAAATTGCATTTATTTAAACTGTATTTGCTTTAATATTGCGACAACTCAAGTGTTCTAGCTTGCACTTCATTTGAATTAATTTTAGTGATGTTTTAACTGCTTTTCTGTAAAAAAAAAGTTCTAAGTTTGTTTCCTGCCTTTCTTGTAACTAGTCTAGTCCAGATACAGATTTGCTGTGTCCAGGACTGTTTGTAAGCTTCTGAGACCACCCCCCAAAAGCCTTTCTGTGTTGGAGGGAAGCCTTCTAGCTTACCAGTGGGAGTGGTAAGCAGCAGGTAGCCTATCTACCACAAGAGGAGTGGTTTCTGACCCAGAAATTGTACTTTATTGGCCTTTTGGGAAGTTTTTCCATCTCTTTCAACTTTCTAGTTTAAAAGCCCACATTTGCACTTGTTTCCTACCTTTCCTGTAGCTAGTCTAGTCCAGATACAGATTTGCTGTATCCAGGACTGTTTGTAAGCTTCTAAGCAGTACCAAAAAGTCTGCTCTTCAATTTTTCCCTTAGATCTGCTAGTTCTCTCCTCTCCTTCACTTTTACCAGCTTATTAGTCTAGCACTTTACCAGACTTCTTGTAGCATTTATTGTAGCACACAAAAGTGCTACCAGCACTAAACGTTCTACAAGGAAATAACTCCATTACTTATTATTAATGCTCACCCCTCTAGGAATTTCTAAAGGTCAGTTCCCTGTGCTTTCTCTTATTAACCTGGTGAACTTGGGCATCCTGAGGCAATGTAGCAACTGCCTCATGTACACTGATAACCCTCTCCTCTTACCTTCCAACACTCAGACTTGCAAGAGATGCACTTATATATCCAAATTGGAAGCCACGCACTCTCCAGCCAAGACCGGAATAGCTGGTCAAGAGGAGAAGGTCAACACTTGCACCACACCACATGGGACAAATAGCCCTGCAGAACACACACCAGCACTGCCTTCACATATAAACATGAATCACACACCCACCTTCACAGATGATCTCAATAAAAATATACCCAAACAGCAGAGGCCTCCAAGGCAGAAACACACTCAACCACCATAACACAATACTAATCACGAGACACATAACTCTCCTAAACAGTGCGCCACTCAACCAAAGCCCCTAAGCCAAAACAGCATGCCCAACACACTAGTCATAGGTGACTTCATAGTGAGGCACACTGATGCCCCACTCACTAGGTTGAATAAGGAGAAAGTAACAGTCAGCTGCTGGTCAGGTGCCAGGATCCACCACATAATGCATGCACTCAGGTCCCTCAACAACAGGTAGAAATATGACTCTGTCATTGTACATGTGGGTGTGAATGACCTGAAACATACCTGCCTGGACTGCATGAAAAGAGACATGGAGGAGCTCTCGGATTATGTAGCCTAGGAGGGTATGACCCTAGCCCTAAACAACATCCTACCATCACCCAGAATGATACCACAGTATGAGCAGAAAATGATTGACTTCAACAAATGGGTAATGTTCTGGTGTCATTCCAAGGGGCTCTAGTATCTGTCTGCCAGGGATGACATGATTGACAGACCTCGATGCATTGCCAAAGATGGCCTGCATCTGTCACCCCTGGGCTTCCGGATACTGGCCAATGCTCTTGCCACCCCTATAGCACCTATTTTAGGTTGTGTTCCAAAGACCAAATTACCACCATAACAGCTACAAACAAATGCAATCTGAGGGTCATGCTGCTCAATGCTAGAAGTCTAAATCTCAAAATGCACTCGCTTGAAGCACTCCTTAAAATGGAGAACATCGACATTTGTGCTGTAACAGAGACCTGGTTCAAAGCAGCAGAAAGCACCCCTGCACTACCAGGCTATAACTCATTCCACACCTTTCGGCCCCAGAACTTGGACTGAAGCTCCAAAGGCGTAGGTGTTTCCATATTCATAAAGGATGCACACACCTCCAGACTGGTAGCCCAACATAATGCATCAGAGATACTTCAGGTGCAGCTAACATTGGGTAAGACAGCAATTCAGGTCATAGCCTGCCATAGGTCCTCAACCATGTCCCAAGACTCACACTCCATGTTCCTAAGCACCCTGGAGAATATTAGGGTCCAAGCAAACACTCTCATACTGGGCGACTTCAACTTCCCCTCCATTAACTGGGTAAACTACTCATGCACCAATACACTTGCCCAACGTTTCTTAAAATTCATTAATTCCAATGCCCTCAACCAGCTCGTTCTTACCCCCAATAGAGGGAGCAACATCCTTGACCTGGTCAATACTAACATGGCTGACCATTGCTCTACATCAATAGTCAACTCCTCCATGTTTAGATCTGACCATAAACTAATCACCTTGGAAATCCACATCCATCCCCCCCTCCCCTCCAAAGGTAGCCACCATGAAAAACTTCTCCAAAGCTAACTTTGGGCTCCTAAAAACAGAGGTGACTAACTTCACGCACACATGCAAATGGAGAATAGTTGCTTGACCGCCAAATCATGCACCAATGCACTGTATGAACACGTACACAAATGCATGGATCTCACCATACCCAAAAGAACCAAGAAGCTCTCCTCCAAAAAAAGGAAGCCAATCTGGTGGTCCCCTGCCATAACCAAACTGTACAACAGAAGGAAGAAACTGATGCAGTATAAGGTGAAGTCCCAAGAGTGGAAAAACTCCCTTATCAGCCTCAAGAAAAAGTTGAGAACTCTCATCAAATCCTCTAAAGGTAGCTATGAAAACAAAATTGCAGGAGATAGTAAAGACAACCACAAGGCCTTCTATAGTTATGTAAAGAATCTTCACATCAATACCCAGATTTGCTCTGAGCCACTGCACAATAGTATCTCTAAACCAAGCCAACAGATATTGCCAATATGGTGGCCGACAGATTCAGTGCCGACTTTACTCCCCCCCCCAAAGGACCAATCACAATACCAGTAGATTGCCAGGCACCCAATATTACCTCTGCACAGGTTAAAACAGCACTGCCCAAGGCCAAGAATACAGTTTCTATGGGACCTGACAATATCCCTGGCTGTGTTCTACATGAACTACAGAGTGAACTGGCACTACACCTGTGTGCCCTGTTCAATCACAGCCTCACCTAAGGCTTTGTCCCTACTGAATGGTGCATTGCTACAGTCATCCCTCTCCACAAAGGAGGAGTGACTACAGAGTCTGGAAACTATCTTCCCATTAGCCTGACGAGTCTGATATGCAAAGCTATGGGACGCATCATCATGGACCTAATAAATAAGGATGTAGGGAATCTCCAAACTCTGGATCCCACACAGTTTGGTTTTGTGAAGGGTAAATCATGCCTGCTCAACCTGGTTGACTTATTTGAGTCCATCACCAGAGCTGTGGATGAGGACAAGGTGGTTCATACAGCCTACCTTGATCTGGCCAAGACCTTTGATATCATTCTCCACTCAGGAATCATAGAAAAACTCACTAAGCTAGGTATCAACCCCTGTATCACTAGGTGAGATGCAAACTAGCTCACAGATAGAATCCACAGTGTGAAAGTAGCTAACTCCAAGTCAGAATTCTGACCAATCATGACTGGAGTCCAATGGGGTTCAGTCCTGGGTCCTCTCCTGTTTGGTGTCTATTTCTTTGAAGTCCAGGCAGACACAAAGGGACTCTGGCTGACAAAGATCACAGACAATTGCAAGTTGGCAGCTATTAATAACTCCCCAAGTGATGTTGACATCCTGCAGAAAGGCCTCCCTGAGACCAACAACTGGTGTCAGAACCATGGCCTTAAGCTCAATGCCAAACAATGTGTCAACATCCTCTTTGGGAAATACTCGGTTCCCATGTAGTCCATTGAACACAGAAGGCATTATAAGAGACCTGGGAACACAGGTTGATAGCAACCTCTCTTTTGACCACTACATTGCCACTGTGGTCAGAAAGTCCCTCAATGTGGCACATCTCATTACTAAGGGTTTTGTATCCAGGAAGAAAGAGGTCATTGTCTCCCTGTACTCTTCCCTCATTAGGCCAATCATCGAGTACAATGCCCCATTTGGCATGTACCTCACTAGACACCTGCAACAACTGGAGAGGCCACAAAAGTACCTCACAGAGATGATCCAATGCCTTAAATAGTTGTCCTATATGAACAGACTCAAAAAACTCCAACTATTCTCTGTCTCATGCCACCTACTTAGAGGCAATCTCTGCTTGACTTACACAGCCATGTCTTTCCCAGCTCTGTAACAAATGCTACATCTAAAGAAATCCCAATCCCTCCATACCACATGCTCCAGATACCTCATCCTCATTACCACAATCAACAGAACATGCTGGAGGGACAGGTTCATAACCCAGAGACTGCCCGTGCTATGGAATAGACTTCCCATACATGTCAAATAGAGCACCTCACTGGCCCTCTTCAAGAGAAACACCCTGGGGATCACTCCAGTGGCTCCACTCGGCAGAGGCATTGGGAATTAATGTCAGGTGGCACGATGCCAGCGTAATCCTATGGGCTAGGCTTGTAAAGGCTCCAGGGCCATTAGCCTAGTACACACCTATGAACCTATGAACCTATTATGTAAATGTATGATTGCCTATGTAGTAAGCGATGGTTTAATAAAGATGTTTCTTGTTTAAAATAAAGGCAGGAAGTAAATGTTGCATGTAATATTGTTTAGGTTATATGACGTATAGCAATATATTTGAAGTATAATGTTTGCTATGTTAATATAGTTTGGTTACTTCTATATGAATTTTATATTTGCCTATGTCACAAGTGATAATTCAGTAAAGTTGTTTTGGAAAAAAAAACATTGGTTTGTGTGTGACTTTGATAAACCTTACATTTTAATACTGGAAGTGGGTCCCCTGGATTCACGAATCCTCCGTGTAAGACTAAATAAGTCTTACTCGGAAACTGCAGTTGAACGGTATGATGTCAGTGTGCCATGCATATTCATGAGGGCACGCTGACTCCACTCCAAGTCTGACATGGACCATGCAGGAAGGCAGGGGGCGTGTCTGACTGCCGAGCAGTCCAAAGGGCCACACCCCTGCAAGTGTCTGAATTGTGAAATGTAAACACACATGAGCGAGTCTGCTCAAATGTCTATATACCCAACACTACACTCCCTCACATTGTAAAACCCCAGGACAGTTATAAAAAGTAAAACTTTTAAATTTTTTTTCTAATTCCCGATATAGCTGCCTGTATTTGCACGTGTTTGCACGGGTGTGCCCATTGCTTAGCTGAAGATAGCAATTTCGACATTGAAGAGCATAATAAGGAATGTTTATGCAAATTAAGCCAAATAGCGGTAGCGTAGTGGTAGAGCCTTTGCACAAAGAGGAGGCATGCACGGTTCAAATCCCACCACTCCCCTTTCTATTTTATGTTTTAAATTAGTATATGAAATAATTCCTAACATATATGAATAAAATTTTACTAAAAAGCATTGAAATGGCCTATGTATCAGTGAACAAAATGTATATTTATAAATATAAGAAGGATCCTGACACATAATTGCCCATAGTTAAGTAGCGCTTTACCCAGCGCAATATAGTTGCCTGTAGATAAGCAGCGTTTTACCCAGCGCAATATAGTTACCTGTAGATAAGCAGCGTTTTACCCAGCACAATATAGTTGCCTGTAGCTAAGTAGTGCTTTACCCAGCGCAAACAGTTTGCACGGAGGTGCGTGCCATGCCAACCAGAGCACCGTCGGGCAACGTGGTGCAACGTAGAGCAAAGTTGCCTAAACACAGCCACACCCCCTAGGCTGTCTGGACAGTAGTAAAAGAAAAAGCAATGACAAGGTTCGAACTCAGGACACTGTGCACCATAATCAAAGTACTGAACCACTAAGCCATGACAACTTAAGATAAACAGCCACTGTTAACATACATATACTTATAAATGGTAGATTATTTAACCATTGCTAAGCAGGTCTGCAGTCAGCCGAGAATTTTCAAAAATGGCCAATCACAAAAAAGTGCAGGAAATGCAACATATTTAAGCCCCATAGGTGGGAATACTCACCATAACTGATTGTAGCTCCCATCTGCAGTTAGAATGGCTGGTGCTGGAGAGGGTACTCACTTTCGAGCGCAACGCTGGGGCATAGAGGAGTCAAAATACATGGTTTGGCTCCTTGTCTACCGTCATGAGTCAAGACTCCTGCAGGGCCAGTTCCAAGAGACGGAGTACAAAGCAGAGGCTTGGAAACGGTTAGCTCATGATCTCACCAGTGCCACAGGCGTCCCTCGGACTGGTGAGCAGGTCCGTCACCACCATGCAGACCTGAAGAGATAGAAAAAGGACCTACTGAACCAATGGATACAGAAGGCCCGTGACATGCAAGATGCCCCACTACTGAGTAGGTAGCCATGGAATGCAGTATGTAAGACATGCTAATTTAGTCTATATAATGGATAGGTATGTCTCAATATCCCTTCATTTACTTCATAGCTGCAGGTGTCCGTGCTGTGAATAAGCAAGCCTATGCAACTAGGCTGCTAAGGCTGCGCCACCAGGCAGGTTAGTAATTATTCTGCATGTATTGTTATATAAAATAGGTGAGAGAGCCTGAAAGAAAGTGTTGTAGCCCAATAACACAGCCATAAAATGCCCTGAATAATTCCTCTGCATGCACTGTTATATAAAATAAGTCAGAGAGCCAGAAAAAGAGTGCAGTAACCCATTAAGAAAGGTAAAATAAGTCCAGAATAATATCTCTGCATGTAGTGTCATATAAAATAAGTGAGCAAGCCCAAAAAAGAGTGTTGTAACCTATTAATAAAGGTATAATATGTCTTGAATATGTCTTCCATATGCACTGTAATATCAAATAAAGGAGAGAGCCTGTAGAAAAGTGTGTAATGTAATTAATAAAGGTATAATACTTGGAGTGTGTCTGTGTCACTTACTTTGAAATGCTGTTGTACCCTTGCATTATACAAATAGTACTGCTGTATTAAGTGCTGTCAACCCACAGTTGGGCAGTCCCATATAAAGTGGATGATGGAAGTGCCAGTAGCTGTGAAGCATATATATAGTCCTCAGCAGTCAGTTAATGGCTGGCATGCATAAGTAAATCTGGCACACAAGTAGCTTGTTAATGTGTTCCCCAGAAATGTGAGTGTGCTACACGAAATGTAGGGTTCTGTAGAAATTTAACTGAAAATGTCACGTGAACACATCCAGATATGTAGATATAGAAATATAAATAAAATAAATAACTATGTAGCAGTAACATCTGTATCTTGGACAGTTAGTATGTCAGATATAGGTCAGGTATGTAATGAACTAGCCAAAACCATTACACAACCTAATGCATGTTGCCAAGTGTAATAATACATGTAGGGGATATACACATGCAGTCAATAGGAATGTAGTGTAGACTAAAAGTACTTATAAGATGTTAATTGAGGTTTCTTTCAACACCCTACTGTATGTGCATAAACAATGCAATTCCACACCTCAGTGGGTATTTCTAATCTCAAAACATTTGTTGGGACATATGTCCTATTGTTCTATAAATATCTGCATTTACTTTAATGCATGTGCCCTGTTCAAACACCACAATCATCCCTGCATGCTGTTGGAATGTCCACTGTCGTTCAATATATGCATATGTTATGCTTGCTGTTTAACTGTTGGAACCTTGGTGTGTTGGGTTAATGGGAATATTACTGTATGCTTTTACAACTAATTTGGAATGCTTTTGTTTATGTTGTAATTAAACACACCTAATCACAGAATGTATGGGAAGGCCGGTCCCAGCTGACCCACCTGTCCCTCCTCAGCTGGCGATTGCACCTGGCACCAGCAGGTCCGGTGCCCAGCCCGGGCTCCCCTCCTCCATTGGTCCTGTGCCACCTGCGGGTGGAAGCACTGCAGGGGATGGGGCTCATCCTCCCTGTGCAAGCGTGGGTGGAGAAGGGCCACCTGTCACCCTCCGAAGGGTCCAGGCTGTGGTGCATAGGGAGATCCAGCGTTCAGTCACTGATTCCCTATGCCAGCTCAAGGCGAGAGTGGCGCGACTCATGGGTGAGCCTGCCCCTCCTATGCAGCCCCCAGCACAGCCACCCTCGGGGCTGTGAAGGTGCAGTGGTGACTGCCCATGGGTGAGGATCTCAGTTCCACTGTTACCATCTGTGGGCTCATGGGCTTGCGATTTCCAAACATCTGTCCCCGTCAATTGTGTTCACCCACCCCATGTGTCATACTCCGCCCCTGTATGCGTCTTGTTTGTCTTGTCTGTTTACCTCCCCAACCTACATCCCCAAATATACCTACTGCCTCTACCTCACTTTCCACTCTCACCTGAAAAAAAAATGGCAATCTGTTCCCACAAAAAAATTATGCCCCATACATAGCTGCCCATTTCGCACAAATGTCCGCTGGACATGTAAACTGATAATTATAATTGGCAGTACAACATACTTTGTTGTCCTCACCCCTCTCTCAGGGGTGGAAGGTTTCACATTTCACTCCAAATTTATTGCATATGCACAGCTGTTGCTGGTAAAGAAATGGACAGCAATGGACCTTCCCTACACCCATCCTGCACATCCCGAGCTTGCTTCCCTTCTGTCTTTCCCTCTTTGTGCCCCCTTTTTCACCACTTTCCTATCTCCCCATTTTCTTTTCTTTCAAAGAAATTAGTGTGGGGGTTAGCGGGAATAAGCACTTTTAAACAGTAGTTAGTGGGTTTGAGCGAGTGTGCGCATGTGTGTGCTTAGCTAAGTATTGCTAAGCGTCGCGCAAACTCATGCAAACCTGCTTACAACTGCTTAAAAGTGCCTTAATCACTCTGCATGGCAGGGAACTTGTTCTGCTGAGCAGCAAAATAAAACACATCTGTCAGTCTCGAACCCCAGACCTTGGACACACTACACTGCATGAAGTACCACTAGGCCACAGTCAATTTACAAGTTGTTGCTGTAATAAATATATCATGCATTACAATGAGTGAATGTAAAGGGAAAATAGGATTGTCATAACACAAATCTTGTTCTGTGGATCTTTACCAGCAGTTGTTGTGGAATTGCATGACATGACTGTGAAAAGAGAAGCAGCCATTCTAGCAAGAAATAATGTTACAATAGCACTTTACAAACCCCACACAGTATCAGAGCAGGATAAACACTGACATATTTGAATAGGGCAGAGGCCATACTTCCCAACTGTGACTGTTTTTCAGGGATGTCCCTGATTCGTAAACAAATGTTAGCTTTGTCCCTCAGAATCCCTCTGAAAAGTACTGACGGTAGGCCGAAAAGTGGGGAATTACACTTAATAAATAATGTCAATAAGTAATAGTACACCCTGCATGCATGTCAGAAAAGGTGTACTAATACATATGCTCTGATTCTCTCACAGTCTCAACTTAATGTCTGTAATATATTGCAGGTGTACCCCACTTATATGTACCTTTCCCTGAGGCTGTTCAAATATATACCTGAGTGTATCAGAGGCCTGGCAGAGGCAGAAACACACAGGCATTTCAGCTTTTCTGCTGTTACACACTCTGCAAATAGCTTTGGAACGAGTCCCACAAGCATACCCTTATGTAGGAGTACAACACAGAAATATCAAAGGATGTAGCCATGTACTGTTAGCAACCAACTGTGACAATGCCATTGTTCCAGTGCAGAAAAGACTGGTGTGGTGCACAGACAAAGAATAATAGGCTAACCTCTGGCTACCATCTGGATATGTCCACAAGTGGGAGCTACGCAGACAGACTACATGCCTTGTTAGACTAACAGTTACACAGCAACCCTGTATGTTCAGCAAGATAAACATCACACAATAATATATAATACTCTCTGTACTTCTGCACCCCTACCCAAAAGAACTATATACCTGTGTATTCAGGCTCTACCAAGGATGTAGGTAGACAAACTCAGTACTGAAATGTGTCCAGTTGTCTTGAGCAGCCCGTGCTAATGTCAACACAAATAAACAACAAACTGTTCAGAAGTGAGGTATAGTTCACAAACAGTTCATGCGCCAGAGGAATACATTGCAATAACTACTTTTTTATGGAAGTTAATTGTCTAATTAGAAAAGAAAGTACATACTCCAATGTATCTTGCGTAAGCATGTAGAGGGGTGAGTAAAATTCTACACTGACAAGTGTGTACTATAAGCAGCAAAATTCACGTTTGAGTACAACATGCAAATCACTGGCTACAACCCTAGCTTCAGAGATAAGAAGTATACCAACCTTCTGACTGACACAACGGTGTCCACAGCAAACAAGCATGGGCCCCACTTTGGAAAGATGAAAGGGCTATGCCTACCTAACCTAGCATTTTATAGCAGTGGACTGCTATGACAGTGAGTACTGCAATTACCACACAGCAGGCTGCATGCAATTAGTAAATGGTGGGCACCAATTGGTGCAGAGGCCATCACATGCACATGTGCAGATACCTAGAAAAGCAGGCTGTACTTGCTGTCTACACATGCAATAATCTCATTGCAGCAAGAGAGAGAGAGAGAGAGAGAGAGAGACAGAGACAGAGACAGAGACAGAGACAGAGACAGAGACAGAGACAGAGGCAGAGACACAGACACAGACAAAAACAGACAAAGAGACATAAAAAGAGAGACACACAAAAAGAAAGAGCAACAGACAGAGAAAAAAAACATTTCCTTTAAAAGCAAATGGAACAGAGCAATACAAACGAAAGGTATGTAATACATATGTATTTTCTGGCATGTAGTAGAGGTTTATGAAGAGTACTCTACATACTGTGAATCATCCATATGTGGCAGCAGTACCTATATCTATGTATCTGTACATGTGCATAGGGCAAGGGACATACTGCAACTGTTTGTGAAGGATGTACATATATACAAAATGAAAGAAAATGCACCGAGCTAGCACACTGAGAACGTTTATTAATAGACAAAACAGAAAACAGAAAATGGTGAGCGCTTTCACAACATAAAGTTGCTTCATCAGACAACAGTAAAAGGCTTACACTCTATTTAAATAGTCAAATATCCATTACTCAATTAACTAATTAGGGTTAGCAAGCTGTACACAATCAAATTCAAGAGAAGCTTACCACAGTGAATCCTACAATAAAGATGCACTATGCATATAATGTTACACACAAAGTTACTAAGCATATATAACCACACTACATACAGTGTAAAAAACCATGTACATACATATATAAGATAAAACAACGACAGTAAGACATATAAAAAACTACTAAAAACATCTAAAATATCTTCTAAAAGATCTAAAAATCAGTGCATGAGTGGTCGAGCCTTCAAAAAGGGAACCAAAGTAGTGGCAGCATTCAGCCCAGGAAACTTCTCAGCGTTAAGCTTCAGTATCCATTTTTGCTCATGCGCCTCTGTAATATTTTCTATGTCACCACCCCTAGGGTTCGTATAAATATGTTGCAAAACAGAAAATTTAAAAGAATGTGAATGATCATTAGACATAACGTGGCAGGCCAGAGCACTGGATTGTTTACAGTTGGTAATGTCTCTCACATGTTCTAAAATACGATCTTTCAACATTCTATTCGTTTTGCCTACATAATAAGCATGGCATTGTTGACAAAAACAAAAATAAACAACATCAGTGGTTCTACAATCTGAATATTGATTAGAATGTAACGAAAAATGCCTGGTAGGATGCACATAATTATTTTTGTTATAAACAAACTGACAAGCACTACAGTTCCTACATGGAAAAGTTCCATGGCGAATAGAGTGAGTTAACTTTTTGCGTGTTTCCCCATGGCAAAGGTGTTGTTTAAGTGACTTGCTATTCTTAAAACTGAAATGTGGAATCAGTCCAACCTTGTCTACAAGGCCAGGAACTTCTTGTAAAAGGTACCAGTATTTCTTAACAACATCCACATATTGATTAATGTTGCTAGAAAACTGGAGAACCACTCTAAAGTCATTCTCAGCTGTGGCACTGTGTGTTGCATCTGCGATCGCTCTGTTGTGATTATAATAAGGTTTGCACCTAGTATCTCTAAGCTTCCAGGCATCAGATATTGCATTATCAATGTCTGCACTAGAATATCCTCTAGCCAGAAACTCAATTTTCAAGTTATTCAATGCAGCTACTGCATCATTGTCATTACTATGTAGCCTGAGTGTCCTAAAAACTTGCCCTCTTAACACATTCCTAGGAATGTGTCTAGGGTGCATACTAGATTTATGCAGCAATGTGTTCTTTCTAGTTGGTTTATGGTATATAGTACTGCGGAGATGATTCAAATCAGATTTACTGATTTTGACATCAAGAAAACTTATGTCAGTGGCTGAACTCTGGTGTGTAAACCTTAAAAAATCAGTTGTTGAATGCAAATGGTATATAGTACTGTGGAGATGATTCAAATCAGATTTACTGATTTTGACATCAAGAAAACTTATGTCAGTGGCTGAACTCTGGTGTGTAAACCTTAAAAAATCAGTTGTTGAATGCAAATAATCCAAAAATTTGAGTAATGGATATTTGACTATTTAAATAGAGTGTAAGCCTTTTACTGTTGTCTGATGAAGCAACTTTATGTTGTGAAAGCGCTCACCATTTTCTGTTTTCTGTTTTGTCTATTAATAAACGTTCTCAGTGTGCTAGCTCGGTGCATTTTCTTTCATTTTGTTTGGGCTCCTTTTTGCACCTTGCTTTTACCTACGACCGTTTTTGTTTTTTATACTATTTTCTTTTATTCGGTCAAGGGGCACACAGTCTAATGGAGGATACTACAACTGAACAGTCCATGAGTGGACAGCATCATCGTTTTCTAAGGATTTTGGATATTCCAGTTAATCCATTACTGAATTTGGAGACAAACGCTGATGTGAATGACACTTTCTCTACAAATCAACGTCTACCTGAATTTTTTCAACAATATAAAAGCTTAGAGAACTTGATGTACAAATATAAAAGGTTACAATGGCAGCGACTGCATTTGCAAGCTTCTTTGGAAGCCAAGATCATTCCACGTGGACTGAGAATATTGAATATGCCCACTTATGGGGATGTATATCCAGTTTTACTTCGTAAGTGGCAAGAATTGAACTTGCAATTTAGTTCCAAGTATATGGAACTCTTACTGGAATTTTTTCTACCTATAGAAGTAGATCTGAAGTCACAGATCATTGACCTAGAATCTAAGATTACAGATAGCTTTTCATGTGACATAACCCTGAACAAAATGAGTCAATTACAAGATAACATCGTAGCATGCGAAAAGAGATTGCAGACTGTTAAACTATCCAAACTCAATAGAGACAAAGCTGATTTTGCCAAGAATAATGTGTTTTCTTGGCCCAAAGAAGCTACTAATAGACCTAATCAAGGCAACAGCACTTTGAATTTTGCTCTGAATACCATTCAAGCATTTGATAGTGGAGCTAGCGCTTCCGGCCTCACTTCCGGTATTCCGGCTGATCGGCCGGTTATGGCGTCCATGCCTACGAATGCTCAGCATGTCACCTTGAATGTACAAGCTTCCTCTACTGCTTTGGACAACTTTGCAACTCCTATAGCTGGAGATCAGCCTCTTAACACTATCAAACCTTCGTATGCGTCGACGGTTACGTCGCATACATCCAGCATTTCATGTATACCAGCTGGAAATGTTATTCCATCACCTGCTAGTAAGAAAGATACTAGAGTTTTTTTAGACAGCTCAAAGAAGGGCGATTTCTCGCTGAAGGCAGCGCTGCCATTCAGGACTCGCTCCAAAAGTCTAACCTACAACAACAAAGCACCCAGGGATCCTATAATGGACGGCGCTGCCCAGCAATCCAAGAAGAGACGTCTATAGACCCAGGTTAAGTCTTTAATATTTCTTCTTTTAACTTAACTATGGAACAGCTCAGTTTACTTAACAAAGGTCTATCATTTATTCCTGCCAGGAGGGCTGATCCTGCAGAAATGTTAAAAGATTTAAGACTTTTGGGTAGGAATCTCTCTAAAATGTATTTTTTCTGCAGGCAACACCAACATATATAACCAAGCCTGTATGTATAGACAACCTAGTACTTTTATTCCAGCTACACCCATAGGTATTCAACGTTTTATTGATGCATGTGAGATTGCTTTTAGGGAGCTGAATGCTCTATCTGTTTGTAACATGTCATTTTATAATCTGACTACTGGAGAGTACAGAGCTTTGCAAGATTTAAAAAGCCTACATTCATTCATCATTAAACAGGCCGACAAAGGAGGCGGCATTGCTGTTTTAGATAAAGATTTATATGTTACACAAATGGAGAAACTGTTACTTGATACTACCACATATCAACGTATTTCTAAGTCTATGGTGAATGCCATCATAGATAAAGTTTCTTTTCTAATTTTTGACTTGTTAATAACTAATTTGATTGATGATTCACTTTTTAAGTATTTCAATGTTCATAAGCCTGTTGTTCCCAGGATATATGGTCTACCTAAAATTCACAAGGACTTGTTATTTCCACCTATGAGACCTATTGTTTCAGGTAGTGGCTGGTGTACTGAGCCCCTCTCCATATATGTAGAAGGGACTTTACATGGTTTTCTGGACAACTGTTATACAATTTTAAAGGACACTAAGATGTTCTTACAGTGGCTACATAATAGGATGGAGACGATAGATAGAGATGAGGAATTTGTTTTTGTGACCATGGATATAGAATCTCTGTTTACCAGTATACCAAATGTTTGGGGTGTTGATAGTATTAGAGATTTTCTTACTGTGCACAAACTTTTGACTAACAATAAGATACAGTTAATCTGCACCCTATTAGAAATAATTTTAGAAAATAATATTGTTATGTTTCAAGAACAGTTTTTCCTGCAAAAAGTTGGCGTGGCAATGGGCACTGCTTGTGCCAATAGCTACGCCAACTAAGCACTGGTCAGTTGGGAAGAGCAAAACATTTTGTCTGCCACTAATCCTTTCTTTGGACAAATACTGTGGTATGTTAGGTTTGTAGATGACGTTTTTATGTTATGGAAGGGCTCCGGATCAGATCTAGACCAATTTTTGGATTATTTGCATTCAACAACTGATTTTTTAAGGTTTACACACCAGAGTTCAGCCACTGACATAAGTTTTCTTGATGTCAAAATCAGTAAATCTGATTTGAATCATCTCCGCAGTACTATATACCATAAACCAACTAGAAAGAACACATTGCTGCATAAATCTAGTATGCACCCTGGACACATTCCTAGGAATGTGTTAAGAGGGCAAGTTTTTAGGACACTCAGGCTACATAGTAATGACAATGATGCAGTAGCTGCATTGAATAACTTGAAAATTGAGTTTCTGGCTAGAGGATATTCTAGTGCAGACATTGATAATGCAATATCTGATGCCTGGAAGCTTAGAGATACTAGGTGCAAACCTTATTATAATCACAACAGAGCGATCGCAGATGCAACACACAGTGCCACAGCTGAGAATGACTTTTGAGTGGTTCTCCAGTTTTCTAGCAACATTAATCAATATGTGAATGTTGTTAAGAAATACTGGTACCTTTACAAGAAGTTCCTGGCCTTGTAGACAAGGTTGGACTGATTCCACATTTCAGTTTTAAGAATAGCAAGTCACTTAAACAACACCTTTGCCATGGGGAAACACGCAAAAAGTTAACTCACTCTGTTAAGCGTGGAACTTTTCCATGTAGGAACTGTAGTGCCTGTCAGTTTGTTTATAACAAAATAATTATGTGCATCCTACCAGGCATTTTTCGTTACATTCTAATCAATATTCAGATTGTAGAACCACTGATGTTGTTTATTTTTGTTTTTGTCAACAATGCCATGCTTATTATGTAGGCAAAATGAATAGAATGTTGAAAGATTGTATTTTAGAACATGTGAGAGACATTACCAACTGTAAACAATCCAGTGCTCTGGCCTGTCACGTTATGTCTAATGATCGTTCACATTCTTTTAAATTTTTGGTTTTGCAACATATTTATACAAACCCTAGGGGTGGTGACATAGAAAATATTACAGAGGGGCATGAGCAAAAATGGATACTGAAGCTTAACGCTGAGAAATTTCCTGGGTTGAATGCTGCCACTACTTTGGTTCCCTTTATGAAGGCTCGACCACTCATGCACTGATTTTTAGATCTTTTAGAAGATATTTTAGATGTTTTTAGTAGTTTTTTATATGTCTTACTGTCGTTGTTTTATCTTATATATGTATGTACATGGTTTTTTACACTGTATGTAGTGTGGTTATATATGCTTAGTAACTTTGTGTGTAACATTATATGCATAGTGCATCTTTATTGTAGGATTCACTGTGGTAAGCTTCTCTTGAATTTGATTGTGTACAGCTTGCTAACCCTAATTAGTTAATTGAGTAATGGATATTTGACTATTTAAATAGAGTGTAAGCCTTTTACTGTTGTCTGATGAAGCAACTTTATGTTGTGAAAGCACTCACCGTTTTCTGTTTTCTGTTTTGTCTATTAATAAACGTTCTCAGTGTGCTAGCTCGGTGCATTTTCTTTCATTTTGTTTGGGCTCCTTTTTGCACCTTGCTTTTACCTACGACTGTCTTTGTTTTTTATACTATGTACATATATACGTTGTTGAAGGTTGTTATGTGCATATTTCTATGTAGGTTGTAGTGTGTGGCAAAGAAAATAGCATGCAGTGCTGGTATATGAAATGTGGTGGTTAAACACTGTGGGTATGCTCTGTCAGTTTTGCAGTGTTGCAGCCAGTGAGGCCTGCTAAAGCTACATGGGCTGAGGACACCTTCAATGCAGTCTGCACAATACTGTGCAATATTATTACATAAGTGTATATCTCACAACTGTCGCATAAGTGATATTCCCACCATGAATAGTAGACTGTATATGTGCCTATATGTACATCTATATGTACAGCAATGGATGTTTATATGTATGTGTGTATGTATGTGTGTATACATATATATGTATATATATATATATATATATATATATATATATATATATATATATATATATATATATACATACAGATCTATATATACATATATATATATATATATATATATATATAGATATACAGACATATATATATATAGATATATATATATATAAACATATATGTATAAATATATATATATATATATATATATATATATATATATATATAGATAGATATATATATATATATATATATATATATATATATATATATATATATATATATCTATAGCTAGAGGGAGAGAGACATGGGGCATACTTACTGAGACAGGTGCCTGGCGACCAAGGTATGGACTGAAGCTCAGTGTTGACACTACAGTGCCATCCCTTCTTGCCAGAACACTGTACCCATTAACTACCACATAGGTGGTAGTCTACCTAACACCGAAGGTGTGATAAGGGAACATGGGACACAGGTAGACAGTAGCCTCCCCTTTGATAATCACAGTGCCCCACTAGTCATGTACTCTGTCTACGTGGTACAAGTCATCACAAAAGCTGTGTCATCTAGGGAAATATAGGTCAGTGTTCCCCTCTACTTATCACACTTAAAACCCATTAGAGAGTACAATGCCAACTACAGCAACTGGAAAGGCCACAGACATACCTCACAAAGAGTAATACCAGCCTTAAACAGATGCCTATGCAGACTGACTCACAAAACCACAGCTACACTGTGTTGCCTATTGCCCACCCAGAGGTGACCTCTGCCTAACATACTGAGCTATGTCACACCCATAGCTGTTGGACATCCTCCAAGTAAACATATCACAATACCTCCCAGATACACACTCTAGGGCCCTACACCTTGTCAGCTCACTAAACAGCACATGCTGGAGGGATAGAGTCCTAACTCAGAGACATGCCATACTCTGGAACAAACCACCTATCAATAGCAAACAAAGCTCCTCATTAGCAGTTGTCATAAATACTCCTGATGATTGTTTGGGAGATATGAAATACACCCCGGGTATCACCTCTGTGGCTCTAGCTGACACGGGCAAGTGAAATTAAATTACATGTGTGTCAAAGGCCAGGGTAGCATATGGCTAGGCTGCTGTACGCCCTAGGGCCAATAGCGTATTACCTACCCGTGACACAAAGCACACACACATGTACTTAGTGCAATAATTGCTATGTGAGGTTGACTGAGTGTGATGGTGAATGTGTGCAAGGTCTGTAAAGGTGTAATAGCTTAGTGTGAAATTGTTCCTGTCATGGTAGTTTGTGTCCTAGCTGTGATCCCAGCAAAATATGTGTATGCTATTCCTAGGCAGAAAAAGTAGTATGGCATATGGTGTGACGTAGTCCCTTGTTGTCGACCGTGGTGTCCCATTGTAAGCTAAAGCAATGCATGTATGCTTAGTGAGTGGTACTGCTGGTGAATCCAACTCCCATATGAACTGTAGTACTACCTGAAGCTGTAGGCCTAAACAGTACAGTATGGTGTATGTTCACATTGCTTGGAAACACTGTTTTGTGTCTTCCCTGTAGTCCTCACAGATTACATACCTCAGGCATAAGGTTTTGAAAGTAGTGACACACAGTACTGTATGGTACACAGGTAAAGCTCATCTGGGTTGGCATACATTTGTGTGTTGTATGTATGTCTGATGTGTGTGTAGTTATGCCTGTACCATGCCCTCAATTATATCTGTGTTACAGGGTATACGTGTGTATCTAGCAACATGTATAGTCTAGTACAGCAATATGCCACCTATATCAACAACTGTGCAGATATGTTAGGCAGGGGTTTGGCATCAAAGACTACTGTGGTATACTGGTAATACTGTATCTGTACTTTACATTCATTGCAATGGATGACATCTTTCTTCATCCATTAGCTTGATATATACCTCCTGTGGCTAGGTGGCGCATTGTGTCACATACAGTGTGCCATGTACTGTTGTATAGTCTTACATACTGGTTTCACTTTGTTGCTGTGCAGAACATGGTTTAATATATAGAATGTGCCAGGCACTGTCAGGCAGTTGTGGGCTGAGCACTGATATGTGGTATTAAAAGTGTGTATCTACTGACAGCCAATAGGTTGCTATATATGGCATTTCATTGATGTCTGTACTTTAGAATGTTAAGTGTGTCACATGACTTGCTCACAATTATTGTTTTATTGTCTTCCAGGGACATGTCTCACCATTGCAACCCTGCTTATTCCCCTGAAGAGGAGGAAATAATCATAGCCACCCTACTACAACATAACACCCTGCTGTTCTCCAGAACCAGCCAGGACCAGCATGGGCGCACTGCACTGTGGCAAGATGTTGTCCATCGGGTGAATGACGTAGGCATGCATAACCGGACTTATGAGCAAGTACGCCATCACTGCAGTGATTTAATTAGACATGTCTGGCAGCATGCCTCCGATGTCCGCAGACAACAGCTTGCCACAACTGGTGGTGCAACATCACATCCACCCCTCACCAGAGTGGAAGAGCTGCTCCTCAGTGTGGTGGCTCCTGGCCAACCACTACAACAGACATGTGTCATCATGGAGACCGGAGTCACCCAGCAAGTTGACTCAGAACGTGCAAGTAACATGGCATATCTGTAGACTACTGTAAGCTCGATTGTTAGAACATGCATATGTCAGATGTGTTCTGTGTATTTAGAAGATGTGGAGCCTGGTGTTGTGCAATACTGATAATTTGGAACATAATCTGTATGCCTGTGACTGTCACCCGTTGTACTACTGTAAAATTGCAAACTCACAGCAGCAATGCCATAGTTGCTGACACTGACAAACTGTCTCATATCCTTGTAGGTCCCTCTGGTGTGACAGCAAGACAGCAGACCTATGCTGGTGAGTGTTCTACATTTAATATAACAAATAACATGTGCATGTCATAGGAGAGTTGTAGGCCATATACTCATGTAAAACACCTACACATAATGCATGCTCTGCATGTTTTCTGTGGGACTATGCACATCCCAGTAACATGTGTAGCTGCCTCAAACACATGCAAAACACAGAGCATCCCAACCAATTGTGGTACACTGTAGTGGGCATTGTATAGGCAGAGTCAATACACATGCACACAACATACACCACTTTGTCATATGCAGTAAGTGTTAATATGATACACATGCCGTATTTAGACACATGCTGTAAGGTCAGACTCCAGTATCCCAAATATCATCCACATAGCACACATACTATACCTGAGGGGTAGAGGCCTATCATGGGGTGGTGCGACACTCTTCAACACACAACACATTCATGTTAGGCAATGCTCCCTATTGAACACCTTACATACCCATGTAACAGCTGCCTGTGAAATGGTTAATGTAGCCAAAGTACTGCAGTTCAGGTACAGTAAGATAGTTGCCAGTGTGGCACACATTAGTGGCCTTGAGTGACCATATGATGCTGCCTGATGATGGCTCATGGTACTACACTACATCCAGTTACAGTAACTACAGTACTACACAAAGCATTCATTGCTATACACCTGACAGTTGTGTGCATCCTGCCATGGTATGTATACTTATGAGTGATGGTGCACAGGACATTGGAAAGCATTTAATACTTGCACAGCAATGTTGTGTCCATGTACACATTGTGTTCCAGGGTGTGGCCAATCATTGAACAACACACATGCATCAAAGAAATGTATACTGTTATTAACAAGGACTCTCTACACTCGCACTGCATGCTGTTGAGCAACACACATCCTGCATGCTGACACATCTGATAGGACTGTTTGGCTTCTGATACTGTACTCCATCATCAACCACTAATGACTATGTTCTGGATTGCTCTTGGTGTGTGAGTGTGTGTGTGTGTGTGTGTGTGTGTGTGTGTGTGTGTGTGTGTGTGTGTGTGTGTGTATGTGCGTGTATGCATGTGTGCATGTGTGTGTGTGTCAACTTTAGTGAGTAGTGTATTTGTGTCCATGTGTGCATGTGTGCATGTGTGCATGTGTGCTAACATCATGTACAGATTGTAAAGTGTGTTTTCTGTCTTCCTCTCACAGGTGCTGAGGTAGTGTTGGTTGAGTGCAGCAGGGAACCTGAAGTCACTGCCACAAATAGTGGAAATGATGATACATGTGTTGTGGCACAGGCAGGTTTGACAGGGTCTGTCATTGGTCCGCCAATCGAGAGTACACAGCTTTCCACCCCATCTATGTGCACATTCATACTGCCAATGCATCCCTCATCACCAATGGCCTTAGCTGAGGGACAGCATATAGTAGGCATTGACCAGGATAGTGTGGTATCTATGGCACATGCATCCCCTCACAGCAGCCATACCCAGATTCCTGGAATGGTACCACATAGGCAGATGCCCAGGAGATCTCCTGGGAGCACTGCTGGTCATAATGCCCCTGGCAGACGTGCCCCACAGGTCTTACAACCTCAGGTATGTTCCAGGCTGTAATGCAGGCACAGGCACATATGGAACGGTACACCAGACAGGGACTAAGGGCGCAGAGGGCCCATGACACCGCTATCAATGACAGTATCAGTGACCTTGCTGGTGCCATCCGTAATTACACAGAGGTAATTGATAGACGTTGGGGGGAGACACTAGATGTCCTCCGCAATGTCATGTCCATGTGCCAGGACAGTGCAGGACAGCTGAGACATTGACGTGGATGTATGCCAGTAACATCAGCAGCTGGCAGTCATCGCTGACGACACACAAGTCACAGCCACTCCCGTAGTGGCAGTAGCAGCCTCAGCAATGTTGAGGATGGGCTGTCAATAGACCGTCCTAGAAGACCATGTGCACATGGCTCTAGCCAGTCCCAGCAGGGACATGGGTCCAGTCGACATCCCTCTGCCTCTGATGATAGTACCCATTCTGGCTTAGTACTCGATACTGTCCATGGCACCCCTGCCAGGCACAGGTACTGTGTCCATGGCCAGAGACGGTGATCTATACAGCCTGGCAGGTACAGTCTGTGGCTGTCCCACAATCTCCCGTATTTGGCAGCCACATGGTGGAACTGTGTGCATGCAGACACACACATATAAACCAAAAACCTAGGGCTAACACATACACACACACATTACATCAGCATTGACTCATGCTGTATGGTTTTCCCTCACACACACACACACACACACACACACACACACACACACACACACACACACACACACACGTTGATTGGATGGGTCATTGTCGGGCTCTGGCAAACCAACAACATACCCTGTGCATATGATGAAACTGTGCCACCTCCTGTCATCTGTAACATTGATGCAGGAACAGGCTAACATGGTGCTGATGCACAGGGTGACTTAATAGCAGTGTAGCAATGTTAGCATGTTGTCAACACTAAAGTATAATGATATCCTTGTAGGTATATCTGAGCAGGCATGATGCATTAAAGCTATGATTATCAATGTAGTATTGTTTACACCAGTGTTAATTCCAAAAATGGATTGTCCGCCCATGTGCCACTTGGCTGATGTGCGTAGTTCTGGCAGCATGTGTTGGTGAGTGGACAGTACGTGTGTGATGTGTGCAGTACAGATTTGCAGGTGTACATATGTGAACATGGTGGAGGTGCTCTGTCTGCATGTACCTGCATAGTGGACACATGGGAAGGGAGACATGCTCTGTATTACACAGTGTTAACACTTCATAGTTTCTATTGGTGGCCAGTATGCATTTTACTACACATATGTTTTAACTTGGGTACACATGTGTGTATGACATGGTTTGACACTATGCTGTGGGTGATACTGTTAATATCTGTCAGTGGTTTGCATTCTGGTAGTAAACACAACGTCAACAGCCTGACTATAACCAATCGTTAGATGATGTCTTGACAACTGACACACAGGTGTAGGAAACACAGTAGCATTTGGATCCTTCCGGTACTATACTATGCCAGTAACCAGTGGTATTGACCGCCACCCATTCCTGGGACCACTCGTGTTTGGCATGTAGCCCTCTTAGGTACAAGCAAACACACTAGGGATATGTCCGTCCACATCTGGTAATGCATGCAGTGACCTACAATGCATTATCCGGATGAGACACTTATCCTCCACAAGGGTATCATACAGACAGACACCTGTTGTCCAACCCATACTGTAAAGCTATAAGCCAACTATAGCATAGTCATCCACATTTACTAAACATAGTATCCTGAAAGTACCACACATGTAGTAGCCCACAACATGTAAAAGGGGTACTGATGTGTACATACAGCCATGTGTTATGTCATCTGTCCTTTGGCATTCACATTTCCAAAGGTATTCTGAAGTCCCTCGATGTATCACATAAGCAATAAGGGGTCTGTATGCATATCCACAAAGTTGTTGTACACCTATAATGAATGTCCATTATTGACAGACTTTGTTGTGTTTGAACATGTCTGAAATATACCCCAGGCATGAACCCTCACTCACACTATTCTATAGAAACTGTCATGGGTGTGTCTGACACAGATTACCTAGGCCTCAGATCACTACAGTGGCTGGCCTTGTCACAAGCATACATATGTGACCTAAGGCTGAGAAGCAGCAGCACAATCTGTCAAAGGTAACAGAAATATTCATGTAGAAAGCAGGCTTCACACCTATGAACTAATTGAGGTCACATGTACATATATGTATTTGCCACACAGATACCTGAAGCGTGCAATGCACATACTGTTGTTTTACTGCTATGTCATACAGTAGTAAAAGCAAAACCCACAACACATTGACCAACAATGTCACACACACACACACACACTAAGCAATTGTAGGATTCAAACCCCTCCTTAACTATATTATGATACTAAAGAAATATGCATTAACACAACACTCTATATGCTTTAGTGGGAGCTTTCATTTCCACTGCTGTATTTGTGGGATGCTGACATCATCAGACTTGCCAAAGTGGACTATACCTCTTTTAAGGTGTTTTCCTAGTCTCCAAAAAGGGCAGTCCTCTCAAAGAAAATCACACAGCAATTGCAGGATTCAAACCCCTTTCTAACTATGTGATGATACAAAAAGACATGCATTAACACGACGCGCTATTTGCTTTACTAGGAGCTTTTATTTCCACTGCTGTACTTGTGGGATGCTGACATCATCAGACTTGCCAAAGAGGAATATACCTCTTTTATGGTGTTTTCCTAGTCTCCAAAAAAGGGCACTCTTTTCAAAAGAAATCACACGCAAACATACACTCCCACACACACACACTCAGCAATTGCAAGCTTCAAACCCCTATCTAACTAGGTTATGACACTAGAGAGATACGCATTAACATGACACGTTATATGCTCTACTGGGAGTTTTCGTTTCCACTGCTGTATTTGTAGGATGCTGACATCATCAGACTTGCCAAAGAGGAATATACCTCTTTTAAGGTGTTTTCCTAGTCTCCAAAAAGGGCACTCCTCTCAAAGAGAAATCACACACAAACATACACCCCCCAAAACCAACAACACATTGACCAACAATGTCAGACAAATTCAGCAATTGTAGGATTCAAACCCCTACCTAACTATGTTATGATACAAGAGAAATACATATTAACATGAAGCACTATATGCTTTAGTGGGAGTTCTCATTTCCACTGCTGTGTTTGTGGGATGCTGACATCATCAGACTTGCCAAAGAGGAATATACCTCTTTTAAGGTGTTTTCCTAGTCTCCAGAAAGGGCACTCCTCTCAAAGGAAATCACACACCCACATACACTCAGCAATTGCAGGATTCAAACCCCTTTTTAACAATGTTATGATGGAAGAGAGATACACATTAACATGACGCACTACACACTTCACTAGGAGTTTTCAGTTCCACTGCTGTATTTGTGGGGTGCTGACATCATCAGACCTGGCAAAGAGGAATATACCTCTTTTAAGGTGTTTTCCTAGTCTCCAAAAAGGGCACTCTTCTCAAAGGAAATCACACAAACATACACCCCCCCACACACACTCAGCAAGATTCAAACCCCTATCTAACTATGTTATGACACTAGAGAGATACACATTAACACGACATGCTACATACTTTAATGAGAGTTGTCATTTCCACTGCAGTATTTGTGGGATGCTGACATCATCAGACTTGCCAAAGAGGAATATACCTCTTTTAAGGTGTTTTCCTAGTCTCCAAAAAGGCACTCATCTCAAAGGAAATCACAAACATACACCCCCCACACACACATTGCAGGATTCAAACCCCTACTTAACTATGTTATCATACTAGAGAAATACACATTAACATGACACACTCTATGCCTTATCGGGTGTTTTGATTTCTCCTGCTATATTTGTAGGATGCTGACATCATCACACTAGATATGGTAATGTGTGTGCACTTTGTTTTAGGCAATCCCAGGACTGAACCATGGTCAACAGCAGGCGTTAACAGCTTGAACAGGACTCCACAATTCTTAGCTTGTGTGATCTATCTGTGGACCAGTTGCCAATCCATCATATGACAATACATATTTATGCACAGATTGTTGATTTTGCAGATATGACATGTGTCTGGGATGTTGGAAAAGGCTATTCAAAGTCTATGTGGGATGTGTGTAGCTCATGTCATTGTTGTATGTCCTGGGTGGCTGCCTTGCAAACAGTCTAGCAGGTTTGGGAACCATGATCTGCCCATGACCAAACCAAAGTTGGTAGGGTTGTGTGTTTGTAGGCTTCCAATAGCTCTGTTTATGACTTCAATCATGATGGACTCCATGGCCGTGCAGATCAGACTTCATAGCCTTATAAGACTATAGTTTCCATGGTCTGTTGTGCACCAACACTTGTGGAGTGTGCCATATGTTGCTGTAACCCATTCAACAGTTTCATATCCTGTAGAGAGGGTGAGGCTCAACAGACTGTTCAGGTGCAGGGTCTGTTTCTTCTGCAGTTCACGTATGACACATATAGGGGGACAATGTAATCCAATTGATGCCATGTTTTCAGCTTTGGAAGGAGTTGTTTACCCATTATACATGTGATATCTCCTGGTATGATGATAGGGCCTTTTGTCAGTGGGAGGTGGGTATGTATGTATGTATGGGCCTGTCTGACAGGATGTTGGTATTGTCAGTCATTTACAGCTGGCCCTGACTCAGGACATATATGAGGGTACATTGCTATTTATGACATAGCTGAAGGAAGTGTCATGGTTCTGTCTGGACTCCTTCGCAGATAATCTTTCCAAAACACCAACAAACTTTAGCACTAAACCCCTCTTATACTCTTTTACACACTTAACACCCTACTGATCCTTTTTGATCAGTCAAAAAGTATTTCATCATAATATCCTGACATGTCCAAAGGTCAGTTTCATGTGTACTCTCCAGTCCAGCTGGTGAATATGGGAATTTTGAGGCAATGTTACAACTGCCTTATGTACACAGACAACCCTCTCCTCCTCCCAACTAACTCAAATATATGTGAGAGATGCAACTATATAGCCAAACTGGAGGCTGAGCTCTCTCCACCCATGACTGGCACAGTCTATCAGGAGGAGAAGGTAACCACACACACCACAAATCCAGTCTCACATAGACCTATAGCAACAGCAAACCAAACACATAAACACACAAAAACATACTCGGAGGCTCTAAATAACAATCTGCCTAAGCAGCAGAGACCTCCAAAGCAGACACCCAAACAACTGCTATCCCACAACAATACCCACGTATCACATAGTTCACAAAGTCAGTGTGCCACACAGTCACTGCCCTTAAGGCTATACAACACACCTAATGCACTTGTAATAGGTGACTCTATTGTCAGACACACTGACATCCCACTCACCAGGCTGAATAAGGAGAAGGTCACTGTAAGCTGTCTGTCGGGTGCCAGGATCCGCCACATAACACATGCACTCAGGTTACTCCAAAGCAAGTACAAATATGACTCCATCATTGTCCATGCTGGTATGAATGACCTGAGACGTACCTCCCTGGACTACATGAAAAGAGACATAGAGGAGCTCTCTGATCATGTAGCCCAGACCGGTATGAACCTGACCTTGAGTAGCATCTTACCCTCACCAAAAATGATGCCACAGTATAAAGACAAAATGATCAATTTTAACAGTTGGCTAATGTATTGGTGTCATTCAAAGGGGATCCAGTGTCTGTCAGCCTGGGATGACATGCTCGACAAGCCACGCTGCTTCGCTAGGGGCGGCTTGCACCTGTCACCCCTGGGCTTTTGAATACTGGCTAATGGTCTTGCCACCCCCATAGTGCCTTTTTTAGGCAATGCTCCAAACACAAACCCACCTCCATAGACAATACAAGGTAAAAGAAACTAAGGGTAATGCTGCTCAACGCCAGAAGTCTAAACCTCAAAATGCATACACTTGAGGCTCTCCTCAGTATGGAGAATATTGATATCTGTGCAGTAACAGAAACCTGGTTCAAGCCTCCCAAAAGCACCCCAGCACTACTAGGTTATAATTCATACCATGCTTTTCGGCCACAAAACTCAGACCGAACCAGAAAAGGAGGGGGAGTATCCATATACATCAAAGATACCCACACCTCCAGGTTAGTAGCACTGCACGAAGCATTGGAGACCATCCATGTGCAACAAACAGTTGGCAAAACTGCCTTTCCGTTTGTAGCCTGCTACAGACCACCCTCCCAAACTCAGGAACCCCACTCAGCTTTCCTGAGAACACTGGAGAATATGAAGGTCTCTCCAAACACCATTATATTGGGTGACTTCAACTACCCAAACATTGACTGGAAATACTACTCAAGCCCCATCACCCTCGCCCAATGGTTCCTATAATTTATAAACTCAACTGCTATGGAACAACTAGTCACCACCCCCACAAGAGGAGAAAACATATTGGACCTGGTCATCACCAACATGGGGACTCTATGTTCCACACCAGAGGTATACCCCTCATTGGTAAGGTCAGACCAAAAATTTATCTCACTGGACATCCATATCCCGTCCCCACCACCAGCCAAGGTGACCTCAGTGAAGAACTTCTCAAAAGCAGACTTCACACTTCTCAAAACCAAGGTGGTATCCTTCAAAGCCCCCAGGCCAGTGGAAAATACGGCTCAAACCGCAGAATCCTTTACAAACGCATTCTGTGGACACCTACAGGAATGCATGGATCGTGCTATCCAAAATAAAACCAAGACTCACTCCTCCAAAGGCAGGAGACCTGTCTGGTGGACCCCGGCCATAAATAAGCTATACAACAAAAGGAGGAAGCTACTACATGATAGAGCAGAATTCCAAAAAGGGAAGGCATCTCTGATCAGTACTAGCAAAAAGCTATAATCCCTCATAAAGTCATCTAAGGCCAGCTTCGAAAGAAAAATTGCACAAGACACTAAAGACAATCACAAGGCCTTCTTTAGTTATGTCCTTCTTTAGTTATGTCAGGAACCTGGGTGGCAACTCCCAGATATGCTCTGAGTTAGTGCGAAATGACAAAAAATACACTGAACCCACAGACATTGCCAACATCCTGGCAGACAGGTTCACTGCACATTTCTCCCCCCATCCCCCCCAAAAGAGCAAATGTCCATCCCAACAGAGTGTAGCCTCCCTGACATCACAGATGAACAGGTGAGAGCTGCCCTCTCCAAAGCAAAAAACACAGCATCAATGGGACCGGACGGTGTCCCGGGCTGCGTCTTACACGAGCTTCAAGAAGAACTTAACCCTCACATAAAGTCACTGTTCAATCTCAGACTTACTACAGGATATGTACCCAAGGAATGGCGTACAGCAACAGTGGTCCTGCTCCACAAAGGTGGTGCCACAACGGACCCCAGAAACTATCACCCTATAAGCCTGACTAGCCTGGTCTGCAAAGCTATGGAGCGTATCATCATGGAACTCATAAACAAAGACATCGGGAACCTCCAGACACTGGATCCTACCCAAGTTGGCTTTGTTAAGGGCAGATCTTGTCTCTTGAAAATGGTCGACTTCTATGAAACAGTTACCAGGGCCATAGATGAAGGGAAGGTAGTCCACACAGCCTACCTGGACCTCGCAAAAGCCTTCAACACAATACCCCACTCGGGCATTATAAATAAGCTCACCAGCTTAGATATCAAGCCATATGTCACAACATGGGTTGCAAACTGGCTCAGGGATAGCACACACAGGGTCAGAATTGCAGGAGCCATGTCAGACTCTACACCAGTTACAAGTGGCGTCCCACAAGGCTCAGTCCTGGGACCTCTCTTGTTCGGTATATATTTATCTGAGTTACAGGCTAACACGGGAGGACTATGGCTGACCAAATTCGCAGATGACTGCAAACTGGGTGCCATAATCGACTCTCTGACTGACACAAGCATCCTCTAAAAGGGTCTCACAGAGATGGATAACTGGTGCCAGAGCCATGGCCTAAAACTAAATGCCATAAAATGCATAGTCATCCCCTTTGGGAAAAACAAAGTGCCCACAAATTATCACATAGGTGGTAATCCATTAAGTATGGGAGAAGTAATTAGGGATTTGGGGACCCAAGTAGATAGTAATCTCTCCTTTGACAATCACGTTGCCAAAGTGGTTAGAAAGACCTTCTATATAGCCCACCTTATCCCGAAAGATTTCACATCTAGATCAAGAGAGGTCATTGTGCCCCTGTACTCATCACTCATCAGGCCCATAATTGAATACAATGTCCCATTTGGGATGTACCTTACCCAACACCTGCAGCAACTGGAAAGACCCCAAAACTACCTCACCAAGAGGATCAAGGGACTCAAACAGATGTCCTATGCAGTTTGCCTAAGGAAACTCCAGCTCTACTCAGTTGCTTAGCGCCTACTCAGAGGCGATCTGTGCCTGATGTATAAAGTCATGTCCAACCCAGGATTAATGGACATGCTCCACCTCAGGTAATCCAAATCCCTTAGAGCTACATGCTCCAGGGACTTAAACCTCAGCACGGAAATAAATAAGACATGATGGAGGGACAGATTCACATCCCAGAGGCTCCCCTCACTCTGGAACAAAATCCCAGTCCAAGTTAGGCAGAGCCACTCACTGACCCACATCAAGAGAAATCTTGACGAGTGGATGGGAGATCATAAGTTTACCCCTGGGATCTCTTCTGGGTCCCTGCTAGACAGAGGCACAATAAACTAACCATAAAAGGGCTATCTTCTGTAACCTACTATTCAAAGGCACAGTCGACTAATCTAAAAGGATGGCGAAAGCAAACACACTCTGGCTAGGCTTATAAATGTCCTAGGGCAGATAGCCTAGTATCAACCTATGAACCTATGAACCTATGATAATGTTTGGAGTGCACATTGTTTATTGATGATACTGATTGCAGGTTTTTTATCTTCTTTGCTTTCCCACTTTCTATGAACAACCTAAGTATCTGTAGTACATATTTGATTATGACAGGGTTCCAATATATTATATGTGTGTCTGTTGTCATATAACTGTGTGCACAAGGCAGGATTGGTGAATAGTGAGAGGTTCCTGGGTTAACACATCATACAACTGCCAGATATGTCTGGCCCACTGCTGTACTCAGACATGGCCTAAGTGTGTGAGTATGCCCAGTTTGGCCTTTCAGTATTTTGTTGCCTGACATTTGCCTCATTTAGTGTGTGAGCATGCCCAGTGTGACCTTTCAGTATGTTGCTGTCTGAAGTCCACTACATTTGTTGACATGTGTGAACACGCCCAATATTAACATTTAGACTATATGTGTGTTGAAAATCAAGTTGTATTTTTACTGCAGGGCTCAGCTTTGTGTCATAACTCGACAGGGATTATGCTGTGCCTGCAGGATTTCCATGAGACACTTTGCATAGACTTATCAACATTTCTTCATACAGGCTGACTAGTGAAATGCTGTCATAGTTTAGTGGTTCAGTACTGTGACTATAGTGCACAGTATCCTCGGTTTGAGACCTGTCACTGCTTTATATTTTCATACTGGGCAGACCAGACTGCTTAAGGACCAGTAAAGCAAATATGAGCATGTTTACCTGCTTTTGCTCCACTATGCCCAACTTTGACAGAACTTGCCCAACATTGCTCAATGTTAACCAACATTGCTGAACGTTGCCCAATATTGCTCAACATTGCCCAAAGTTGTGCTAGTTAGTGTGTGCAATTTTGTTTACATATACTAAATAGTAGTAAAAGCTGTTTAGCACTGCTTTATATTGCTTAAAACATGGCAATCATGCCTCAGGTGGTGCTGCAGGGCTGCCTATGTTGGATGCACAAAGTACACTCTCTATACATGTTTGAAAACAGGTAGTGTCAAGTTAGGCATCCCTTTTACTGTATGTGAGAGTCTTTCAGAGGTATCATTTCCAGGGTTCCTACTGAGCCAGTGTATGTGCTATGCGTTGCCTCTTTGCCAAGGCCAAAGCATACTGGGTACACCTCCTTCTGCCTACTGGGGCAGGCTCAGGTTGTTCCTCCTCTAAGTCACGCTCTGCCTGTGATGGCCTTGGCAATGGTGGGGGGCTGTTTGGCCTGGCCCTATCCTGCTCCTGCTGCAGCTGTTTTCGCAGGATCATATTATGTAGCATAGCACATACCATGACAATTTGGGCACATGTAGTTCGTGAGTACTGCAAGGCTCCACCAGATGTGTCCAGGCACCGGAACCGTGACTTGAGCAGCCCAAACACACGCTCAATTACATTTTGTGTTTACGCGTGTGCCTCATTATGGCATTCCTGTTCAGGTGTGTGTACATTTCTGATGGGTGTCATCAGCCACGGCTCCAGTGCATATCCAGCATCCCCCACTAGGTGACCATGAGGGATGTCCCCATTGGCAAATGTCTGGTACAGCTGCGTCAGATGCCAGATATGGGAATCATGGTAGCTTCCAGGGGAGCCAGCACACACATTCAATAATATGCCCTGGGCATCACACACAACCTGGCAGTTGATGGAGGGAAAGCCCTTGTGGTTAAAGTAGATCCTACCCCGCTCACCGGCTGGTGCTTTGATGCAGTCTATTGCACCAACTACCTCAGGGTATTCCGCTATTTGCTGGAAAAGATGCATATTGCTGGCCAATACCTCACGGGAATTGGGAAAATATACATGATCACCGACATGTGCTGACATGGCATTCAAGGACTGGTGCAGTACCCTGGATGCCGATGCCTTTGATATCCCCATCATATCACCAGTTGGTCTCTGGAAGGTACCTGTTGCTAGTATTCCTAAGCCAGCACATACCTTGGTTTCCACTGGGATGGGTTCCCCTCTGTTGGTTCTGTGTGTGAGACGTGGCCTACACAGCTCAACAATTTGCTGCATGAGATCTCTGTCCACTCTATAATGCTCCACTATCTCCAGCTTATGTAGCCCCTAGTAGCTTACCCTGGGCCTGTGCACTCTTCATCGTCTCCTCACTGTGGGTTGCTCAGCAGCATTCGCATTGTCACCACCCTCAGCATGTTGCATATGTTGCCTTATAACAGCAATGGCAGCCCCTAACATTTCTTTGTCTCAGTAAAGCTTTTTAAGTTTTCACTTCTCTTTGTTTACTGCAGTGTTGCAGTGTCTCTGAGGAAAACATGGTGGAAAGTTGTTTGCAGAGTTTTAAGTGCTAGGCTGGGCTGGGCTACTGTACTGCCTGTGTAATTGCCTGATTCTGATTGTTTTCACCTGCTAGCTCTGCTAGTTCTCCCTGGTTAACTTCCTACTATTTGTTGTGCTTCCTTTCCCTTTCTGTTTCCACAGGGGGCAGCGCCGTGCACACAAGCGCAAACAGGCGCAAACCAGCTCACACGCGCACACACATGCTTACACGACCTAACACTTGCTGACTCCTGCTTAAACGCATGCACACAGGCGCAAATGCGCTTACACACATTTCAACAACCTTACACATACTTACTCTGGCTTAAATGCATGCACACAGGCGCACACACACGCACACAGTCTTACTCGGATATACAGGCTCGCACACGCGTGCAAACACGTTGCAGGCACTTCAACAAGAAACTTTAGTGTTGTCCACGGCATACACCTTCAATTTCTTGCCTTTAGCTAGGATACCTGTTGACACACCTCTTCCAGTGATGAGTAACTGACAGCAAACACATGCCACTCTGCTCCAATGAGCTTACATTCTTTCATACATACCCCCCTCATGATGTTACCTATCTTCTACTCTGATACTCCCCTTATCCTACTCATACACTCCACCAACTTTGCTCATTTGCTATGTAAACTTGGGATTCACTATCCTTACCCTCATTTGCATAGGATTGCCTACTAATGCTTGGTTACATCTCTTAGATTGAGCTTCCCCCCTTAGCAACCTCTACTCAGTAGCCATGTTGTCTTCAGCCTGCCATTCACTTGCATTGAAAATTAAGATTTTCAATAAAATCCCTATTTGTGGCTTTTAATTTTTGGTTTTCTGGTTTTTAAAGTGCAGCACATTTGCGCAGCACTGCGCTACGCTTAATGTTCGGAGAGCGAGGTAAAAAAAAATATTATTTTTTTTATTTTGCATCGGGAAACATTGACAATGGCCGTATATTTGGCCATTGGCATGCTTCCTCAACTGGATGCAGCCTTTATTTGGAGCTGTCACTGCTCCGTTTTGCTATTTGCAGAACGGTACTTGGTTGTCAACGGAGTACGTTTCTGCAAATAACACTACTCTTACTCGGACAGGTTAGGGTTTCCTGGATCACAAATTTACTTCATCTCGGCAACAAATGAGGTAATTTGCATAACCTAGCCCTGTCCGTTTAAGAGTCATTTTAGGAGCTCTCGTGCACGCTCCTGCTTGCTGTTCCTGGATTGCTTAGTGGACATGCTGGCTGCATGGAGTCTTACTCTACTCTTAGACTCCATGCAAGCCTTCATGAATCCAGCCCGGTGTCTCCAGTGGTCAATAATTAAAAAAAAAAGTATATATACAAATATATATATATATATATATATATATATATATATGTATATAGTGCTGCGGTAGCATTGTCGCCTCACAGTAAGATGCTGTCTGGTTCGATTCTCAGCTAGAGCACCTTCTTAGTGGAGACATGCATGAATGGGTGTAACTTCGTTGAAGGTTGTGCATCAGGGTTGGCAACTCGGCACGTAAAAATCTACTGCCAATCATTAGCGGACCGGAGTTCCGCTGTGGCGACCCCTAACTGGGAAAAGCCGAAAGACGCAACAACATTATGTCACCTAGGACTATGGGACCCAAGGTTACCAATTCATGTAAACCCACTTTCATTGACTTAGAGATAATTGTACAAGCATTTAGATGCTACCCCGCCTTTCACCTTGAGTGATGTGGGGATATATCTGACAGAATACAGGTTTGCAACCAGATAGCCAATGATGTAAATGCCATGGGGGAAATGCAGCAGAACTTATGATCAGGTGTGTCACAGGGCCACTGATATGATCTCACCAGCCAGGAGGAGAGCAGCTACAGCTACCCATGAACAGCTGGCTACTGGGATGAGAGCCTGCTACAGAGTCACCACTGACACCAAATTAAGAGTTCCTGCCCACTGTCAGAGATCCAGAGAGTTCAGTGGAAAGTGCACAAGAACATGTAACTGATGTTGGTGCTGATGTTTCTGGAAGGACAGATGCTAGCAGGAGCTTCTGAGCAAGCCTACATATCTCAATTCATAACATTTTCTTGTATAGTAAAATATTGAAAGTAGTAGTTCATGTTGTTTTAATTAATTTATTTTCTATGACCCTACTGATAAATTGATACAGCTAACAATGCATTTTGTTCATTGCACATGGGCGTTGGGTGAACGTGTCAGCAAAGTTTCAGTTAAAAGTAATGTTAGTGATCATAATAGGCAAAATTTCTGTTCCCGAGTTACTGAAATTGTGATAATTGTGTCCTTCCCTTTGCTTAATGTCTTGCAGGACCATCCTCCCTAGTAAGAGTGGAGTCCTCTCACATGGTAAGTCACACATTATTCTTTGATTATTGATGACCATTTGTCAGAATTATGCTTTTATCCATATGTGCAGCACAGACTTGGGCTTGTTGCACATACACATTTATTAGAACAGCAGCCCCTAACATTGTTTCAGTATAGAGCAGTTTCCATGGTTGTTGTAGATCAGTGTGTATATTGTACCAAGTCAGCCACCATAGTTAGAGAGCACATGCATATAGGTTACTGAGCACATGCGAGATCAGTGCCATTTTGCATAGTCATTTAGAGTGAGTGCAAGTTTGAATGGAGATGCACATCTAAGGGGTCTATATTATAACATCGAAGTTCTCTAACATCGAATGTTATAGTATCGAACCCATAATGTCAAACTCTGAAAACAGCGAAGGTGCAGGACATCGAATTTTTTCCCAGGGAAAGAATTCGGTGGGCAGTTGCTGTGGCATCACTGTTTTCAGTGTTCGATATGTTGTAGTGTTACAGGTCGGGTTCAGGTAAATTTTCGATTGTGTGTAGGTTAGGGTTAGGGGGTGGGTTAGGTGAGTTAGGGTTAGGGATCGGGGTCAGGTAAGTGTGCAGTTGTGTGGACGTTAGTGTTAGGGCACGGGTTCAGGTAAGTGTGCAATTGTGTGTAGGTTAGGGTTAGGGGGCAGGTTAGGTGAGTTAGGGTTAGGGCGCGGGTCAGGTAAGTGTGCGATTGTGTGCAAGTTAGGGTTAGGGTTTGGGTGAGGTGAGTGTGCGATAGTGACGGACCTTAGGGTTAGGGTTGGGTTAAGGCAAGTGGATAGCTAGTACTGTATGTAAAGTTTAGTTTAGGTGTAGGATTTTAAGTGTATGTATGTGGATGGTTGTTTTTGTGTGTGTTTGTGCTGTGTGTATGTTTCCTGGAATAGCAATTTTCTTCCCTGGGAAAAAATTTGCTATTCTGACTGTTCAATGTTTTCACACTTCGGTGTTTAGGGTTCGATATAATAACATTCGATGTTTGAGAACTTCGATGTTATGATATAGACCCCATGTAAGTGTGTTAGAAGTAATGAGTGAGTCAGTAAGCATACAAAGTTTGAAATATATGTTTCTGTTACAGCTCCTGATATGTTTATGTATAATAAATCACTTGAACCCATCTCATGCCTCAGTGTCTCATTTGAATATGTGAGAAATGTGACATGGTGTCAGAATGGGAACTGAAGTTGAGGTACGCAGTTAAAAGTGGAGAATATGCAAGACTGAACTCGCAAACAGGTCAGCAGTCATTTGAAGATAGTTAAATTTGTTTAAATGATTTTCAGTTGCTAGACATGTGGCATAGCATTTGAAGTGTTCAGAATGATTTCTGAGATAGTCAAAATGTCTGAAATAACGACATAATGATTAAAGTATTTGAAATAATCTCTGAAGTGTTTAAAATGTACAAAAAGAATAAAATATCCACTTTTTTCACAATGTACAACTTTGTCACAGTAACTATGATTTGTTGAAGTGTCCAAAGTGTCCAGAATGTTCAAGATATTTGCAGTGTTAAAATAAATCATGTTTTGGAGAGTTTGTTGTGCATTTGAGCATAATTACAAGTACCAGGTCTATACTTCTGTTTAAAAGAAATTTGTTGATATGGCAGAGGGATTTTGTAGACCTGAACCGCTGGTGTTTGGTGATAATGTTGCACAGAATTGGTGAGTGTTTGAGTAAGAATATGATATGATATTTTCATACAGGCTACATTCTCTGATAAAGACACACATACAAGAGCATTTATACTTCTCAATTTAGTTGGCTCAGAAGCCATTGAGCGAGAGTGTTCATTAGTGTATGCACCTGCTGTGTATGCAGGAGAGACGGATAATTGCCATATTGTGATTCAGGCTGAAATATGGAAAACCCTGAGTACTTAAAATGTAAATTTAGAGACGTGTGTAACTCTCAATGAATATTACAATGGAAAGACATACATTTTACAAAAGAAATCAAAAGCCTGATGAAACTATTGCAGCATATATTACCGACTTAAGAAATACAGCAAAAACATGTAGATTTGGTGATCTAAGAGATGACTTAATAAAAGATCGCCTTGTTTGTGGTGTTAATAATGATGCAGTGAGAAAGACTTTGCTTTGAGATAGTGAATTACCATTGAACAAAGCCATAGAGATTTGTCAAATGCATGAGATTACAGAAAAGCATACGAATATTCTCACCAATGAAAAAAGCATGTTTGCAGTATCTGCTAGTGCAAATGTTGATAGTGTACAGCAGCAGAAAGTTAAGATGAAAAAGAAATATAAACCGAAGTATGTGGCAGCCGACATCATTACTAACTGTCGCAGTTGTGGAGGCAGTCATGATCCTAAATGGGAAAAGCATTTAGCTTTTAGTCAGCAATGTCACAAATGCAAAAAGTGGAATAATTTCTACAGGTTTTGCAAGTCTAAAGTGTCACAGACTTATATTGAAAAAGAGTATCTGAAGAAGCAAGTAAATCAGATACAGAATGTAGCAAACTCCAAGAACTTTGAGCAAACCTTCTATGTTGATGGTGTCTGGGTGATCGATGAAACAGTTAATACAGTAGACTATCAGTTGTGAGTTAAGAGTGAAATATTTTGTGCTGTACAAATTAATAGGAAGCTTGTAGAACTTAAAGTAGACACTGGATCTAAGTGCAATGTTATGTCAGCACAAATGTTTGCTTGAGTAAAAGCTGGTGAGAAACCTGATTCAGCAAAGTGTGAAAAACTGGTTGCTTATGGTAGTGAAGAGATTCAGACTGATGGTGCAGTAGTTCTTTCATGCCTTTCTGCAGGAAACAGCTATGACTTGCAGTTTTACATAGTCAAAAGTAATGCAAACATTGTTAGGCCTCAATGACAGTATAAGAATTGGACTTTTTTCATTTAATAAAGAGGTTCACCACATACATATGAGTAACAATGATAGTTTTACACATAATATTTTTAGTGAATATGCTGATATTTTCAATGACGAGCTTGGTAAACTTCCAGTCACAAATTCCATAAAGTTAAATCATGCAGAAGGTCCACTTGTTGGACCAGCATGGAAGATTCCAGTAGCAATGTAGAGTAAAGTAAAAGCAGAACTAGAAAAAAATGGTGTATTTAAGTGTCCTTATTCCGCAGAAGTACCAACTGAATGGGTATCCTCCATGGTTGCAGCTCATAAGAAAAGCTTAGGTGATATTTGAATATGTATTGATCCAAGAGACTTAAACAGAGCACTTAAACATTATCATCATCCAATGGGTACAGTAGAAGAGGTAGCTGGTCTCATGCCAAATTCCACTCTTTCTCAGTCTTAGATCCAAAAAGCTCTTTTTGGCAAATTTTGCTGAATCATACGTCTTCATTATTGACTACATTCAGTACACCATTTGGTAGGCAGATTTTTTGAGAATGCCATTTGGAATAAGTTCTGCCAGTGAAGTCTTTCAGTGTGCCATGGAACAACTTTTTTCTGGTTATCCATGTGCTATTATGGTGGGCGACATTATTTTTGGAAGCAATAGTGAAGACGAACATGATAGAAATCTCAGGAAAGTTCTAGACCATGCATGTGAAGTAAGTCTTAAACTGAATCCTCAGAAATGTAAATTCAAGCTGAAAGAATTTAATTATGTGGGTCAATTGTTTACCAGTTCTGGTTTATAACCAGAAAAGTTTAAGCAAGCAACAATTCTTGAAATGTCAGTTCCAGAAAATGTCACATCTTTACAACGTTTTCTAGGTATGGTCAACTATTTAGGAAAGTTCATCCCAGACTTGAGTGAGCATTCTGGCCTGGTACATGTACACTGGTCCTGGTTAGAACAACACCATAGAGTATTTGATATTCTGAAGCAGAAAATTACCAGTGCATCCACACTGAGATGTTATGATGTTCACAAAAATGTAACTCTTTCTTGTAATGCTTCAAAGTACAGCCTTAGTGCAGCATGTCTTGAAGAAGGCATGCATGTTGCCTATGCGTGAAGAACTTCAATTCTAACAGAGGTGCATTATGCACAAATAGAGAAAGAACTTTTGGCAGTAGTGTTTGCATGCTCGAATTTCAATGATTATATTTATGGCTGACCTATCCAAATAAAGACTGATCACCAACCACTAGTGACAATTTTAAAAAAGCCAATGCATACAGCTCCAGTTTGATTGCAATGTATGATGTTAAAACTGAAAAGTACTAGATCAATATTGCTTACAAAGAGGGCAAACACTTTTACCTTGCTGATGCTTTGTCACGTGCACCCAGACAAATGACAAAGTGCCATGAAAATGAAACAGCAGACTTTGAAGTCATGGAAATCATTAATCTTTTGTCATCATGGCTTTATGAACTAAGAAATCACACAGCTTCAGACCCAATTCTCCGGAAGCTAAAAAACATTATTAGTCAAGGATGGCCAACATGACAAATCAATTTACCACTTGACATTCAGCAGTATTTTCCTTACCGAGATGAGCTCATGATGGAAGATGGAATCATCATGAAAGGTCCATAAGTGGTAATTCGTAAAGGATTACAACATGAATATATCAAAACCTTGCATCATAGTCACACAGGTGACCGAAAGAAGGGCAAGAGGCATTGTATTTTGGCCTTCTATGTCCCATGATATAGAAAAGAAAATGTGAGCATGTTCAATTTGCAGCAGCACCAAACTGCATCAAAAAAAAGAACCATTTCAGCTACACCAGATTCCTGAATTACCATGGTTGATGGTTGCTACAGATATTTTCAAATGGAATGGTCAACATTAAGTAGTGTCAGTAGCCTCTTATTCAAGTTGGTTTGAAATTGACATACTTCCTAATATGATGTCTAGCACCGTCATTATAAAATTGAAGAGACATTTTTCTGTCCATGGTAAAGCGCACAAAGTCATGTCTGACAATGTTGCACAGTTTATAAGTCAGCAGTTCAAGAAATTTGCTGAGTCTTGGGACTTATGTTCATATTACCAGTAGTCCTGAGTACCCACAATCCAATGGGTTAGCTGAATATGCAGTTCAGAGTGCAATATGTTTGCTGGAGAAATCCAAGAGAGACGGTACTGATGTCTTCCTTAACATACTCAGTCTCAGAAACTTGCTTGGTTCACCTGCTAGGAGATTAATGTCCAGACAGACTAGAAGAATAATAGTCAATAGTTTGGAATTAAATGAAGTAAATTGAGATGACTGTGCATCATATTGGTCAAACCAACATAGCATGGGTAACTTAAGAATGGAAATAGATTCAGGATCAAAACTAACTATAGTTTCTATTTCCTCTAACAAAATGTTTCCAAAGATAGTAATAAAAGATATAACAACGCAGTTGAAAACTCTATAAATCAGAATGTTACTACCATAGGTATATATTTATGTGCATTTGTTAGAACTGTATGTGCTAAGCCAGGAAACTCCAGCTCTATCAGGCTGAGTGGATGGGGAAAACTGATATAAATTGGCATCTATCAAGATATAAAGATATTGCATACATCATCACCGAGTAGAAAGCCCTCAAAAAAAATCTACTTATATTTCTATACCTATTTATCTATGTATCTCTATCTCTCTCTCTCTCTCTCTCTATGTGTGTGTGTGTGTGTGTGTGTGTGTGTGCGTGTGTGTGTGTGTATATATATATATATATATATATATATATATATATATATATATAGATAGATACATACATATATATATATATATATATATATATATATAGATATATATATAGATAGATAGATACATACATATATATATATATATATATATATATATATATATATAGAGAGAGAGAGAGAGAGAGAGAGAGCTTCTTTTGGAATGGTTGACATCTGTTGAATTGACTGCATTTAGTTGAACCTAAAAATTGTCAACCAGTGTGCAAGACCCACAGTAGGGGAATATTTCCTTTCTCCGAGGACTGTGAGATCTCAGAGCTAGTATATATAATTTATGTGGTGGGGGTGGGGGAAGTGCACTGTCCCCTCATGGGGATGCTGTAGGACTTGCCTCCATGCAAAAAGCAGTGTTTTAAAGTTGCATGAGTGCAAGAAGTCTAAAAGTCTGTTTTTGATGTAGAGTGGTTTCTCTTCAGGATGTCAACATTCACATTAGTTGACCAACTGAAGGTGAAACATATGTTTATCTATCTGCATGTATATATATATAAATATATATATATAAATTTTTGTAATGATTGTGATATGAATGTTTATGCAAAGTGGAATGAAGTGAATTGGCTATGTCTGCGGTGCCAGTAATAAAAGTAAAGCAGAGATTCATGCCTGGGCATTTGCAATAAACTGTAAAACCAGTGTTTTATTCCATTCAATATTTGGTACTATGGCGTGGAGACAGTTTTGTACTAGTATCACATCAAAGCATTTTTATAGCGCTTGACCTCTTATCAGCTTTCTTACAAATAGAAGAATTTTCCAGGAAGCTCTTAAATGGGTCTATATTAGAAGACCGAAAGATTACTTCAGCGAACGCTCACATGAGCGAAAACACAGGTAATCAACACCCCCCACTAACTATATATTCCAACTCCGAGATCGCACTACAGTGAGGAAAGGGCAAAAATCCCACTCCTCATTGTACTGTGACCCCACAAACACACTTTTGTTTACCAGTGTTTTCGCTCATGTGAGCATTCCCTGAAATAAACTGTCAGGTTTATGATATAGACCCTCTTAAATATTAATATTCACAAAGTGTTGTTCCAATGTAAATATTCATTTCTAGGATTAGCAGCTGTACAAGCTGCTTAGCAGAAGACAATGGACCAAGTACTCCAGGTAATATGTAATATTGAATGCTACCTTGGCTGTGTACCAGTGACAGGCATATGATTTATGAAAACACTAGAAAGAGGACACACACAAAAACTCACTTGCATTAGTAAAACATAAAATAAGCAGTACCTTTAAAATAATCCAATCTATAATGTCCTTTCAGGTAACAAGCTGTCACACAATAAACAATAAAGTCGCAGGCTGTAAGCCTTCTTCCTAAGCATCACTCTAAGCTCCAAACTCAGGTACTCCACAAAACAGTCCTGGGCTGTAAGTCTATTACCTAGGCCTTAGTCAGAGCTCCAGAAATCAGACAGTGCAGCAGTTCTATAACAGGCCCTAGGCCTTACTCCATTTCCATTACTTCATTTTGAGCTTCAAAAATAAATCACATTCTACCCACTAATCTTAACCATGCAGTCTCTCATTTCAAGCTTCCAGGTCTTTCTTTCAGCAAAACACACTGTCAGTGAGGCATTAACTTACTGACTTTCTCCTTCCAGGCTATCATCTTGGTACCACTATAGATGAATAACATTCATACACAAACACCTTTGTCTTGAAGGAAAAAAAAAATCCAACCAAGCATGTGTGTGTGTGGGGGTGGGGGGGGACGACTGCATATCCTGTACAGTCTAGTAATTAGATATACTTGTTCCAAGATTATACAAACCTGAAGAAAGGGAAACAGTTGCTAGTATGTAATGCTTTCACTTTTTCTATGATTGCACCATTATTTTGTCAAACAAATACTGAAATAATGCAGCTGTTTGATTGACTTATGATCATCAGAAGTAAGTCAGAAGAGTTAAATGTTTATATATTTGCACAAAGAATTCCTCGGGATTCATGAAGCTTGCACCAGGTGCAGGCGTAGCGTCGGCGTTCTAACACCAAATATGACCGCCGAGCGATTCAAGTACGAGCTGTTTCCATGTGCACTACCTGCGTACGCTACGCCCGCACAACTCCCGAGCCTTGTATGCTAATTACCCCATGTGCAGCAGTGTAGCATGCAAACGAAGGTCTGTAGTGATTCAGGAAGTGGTGCAGGCGTAGTGTAAACATGAAGAAATGTAAACTGCAGAAAACGGTTTACATTTTTGCAAACATAAAATCGAAGCTATGACAGCTGATCAAACACATGTATTATATTGTTAATATATGTCAGTGGCTAAATATATAGCCATTGGCATAAAAAAATGTACAAAATATAAAATTAACATTTAATATATATAGTTGCATTATCACGATGTGGAAGCGCAGGGCAGTGGTGCGCAAAGGGGATCGCAAGGAATATATAGAAATATAGAATAAAACCGCAATGAAACACATATCATGATTTCCCCATAATAGTCAATGTCAGGCATGCTGCACCATACTATGGCGCAAGGGTTGCTAAGGGGTAGTGACAGTGTTATGCGCAGTAGCTAGGAATTAGTAGGTGATACCATGCAAATGAGAGGAGTAATAGTGAATCGCAGATCCCCGCTGGTGTAAGGATGTACCTCACAGCGTAGTGTTATAACACCGAGATGTGCCCTTGAGATAAAGATGGGAATATTTCTACCAGATTATTTAGGAAACCATGCTGGAAGAATGCATTGCTGCATTATACCAGCATGCATCCCAGATTTGTGTTTTCCTAATATAGTAAGGGGACAGTTTATCAGAATTAACAGGATTTGTAAGGATCCCTTGAATAAACAGACTGAATTTAATGTTATGCGAACGTTATTCAATGATAGAGGCTATAATAGCGCTATGATAGATGAGATACAAGCTCTGGTTTTTGATGGAGTGATATGTAAGAATAGGAACATGAATTTATATAATAAGAAGCGTTCTTCATGTGATATTCAGGTTAGGTTCCTGACAAGGTATACTAGTGATAATAGCAAAATAGTGGATATTATCAAGAAAAATTGGAAAGTATTAACTGTTGACCCCCTGGTTCTAAATATAGTAGGTTCTATTCCTAAGTTTACTTATAGGAATAGTAAAAATCTTAAAAGGATTTTATGTAAGGAACATTGTCATATTCAACGTGCAATAGACCGGATGAATAAATTAGGCACGTATAGTTGTAACAAATGCAGGATGTGCAGATATATAGTTAAAGAACAATGCTTTAAACATCCTACTTTTGAATGTATTTTCACACCTAGATTTTATGCCAGCTGTAATGATAAAATCCTTATTTATTTAGCAACTTGTACACAATGTACTGCATTTTACGTTGGACTTACTTCTAGGAAATTAATAGATAGAATATATAATCACATTTATGATATGAAAAAGTTAGACCAACGCAATGCTTTAGCGAAACATATTAGTGATCGGGCTGACCATAGTTTCAGGTTCAGGGTTTTACAGTTGGTAAATAAAACCACTAGGGGGGGTAACAATATGAATTACTTAGAATATGTTGAACTTTCATGGATTTTTAAGTTAAGAGCCCATGTAGAGCCAGGTTTGAACCAACATATTAGTATCAAACCAATATTAGAAGCCCGTAACTAAAACAAATAGTTAATAATATCCACTACTAGCATTAATATCCTCCATTAAATACAATATATATATATATATATATATATAGGTACTCCATAGTACTTTTATATGGATATGAAACGTATATTTATATAGTTGTCAGCAATCATGTTCTATTTATTTATAGTTGATTTAATTAATGTTGTTTAAATTTATATAGGTTAGATGTTTTATATAATAGACATTTTATGAATTTTGCTGATATATTAAATTTTTGTATTAAGTTATGTGAAGATAATATGTATTTGATGGCAGCTTCGTTTCTGCCTTAATGACAGTATTTTAGAATCAGTGTTTTTAAGTTTTTATTGATACTTGATTGTTCAATTGCTTAATTTATTAATTGGCTATAATTGAGCAAGGTATTTAAGAGTTGTTTTTTGGTATATGCATTGAGATCTGAAGAAGCATGCTGGAGTTGCACGTGAAAGCGCTTGTCATAATAAATACTGGATTCTATTAATTATTCTGTGGTGGTCGTGCTCTGTTTTACATTTATCCTGTTTTTTCGTTTGGATTACAACCTTTGGATGGTTGCTGTATTTTTCTTCTGCTATCATTTGCAAGCAATAACAGCTGTGCATGTGTACATGTTATACAAATGCGTAGCACCCCTTGTTATAGGTTCGTAGGTTCATAGGTTGGTACTAGGATATCAGCCCTAGGGCCTATACAAGCCTAGCCATAACAATTCCCTGGCTATTTCTTGCCACATTATTTACTTACCTGGACCCCTGTCTAGCAGGGTGACTGACGTGATCCCTGGGGTGAATTTCTTTTCTCCCATCCAATCGTCAAGGTTCCTTTTGAAGAAGGCCAAAGAGGCACTCTGCTTGACATGTATAGGCAATCTATTCCAGAGTCTGGGGAGTCTCTTGATCAGGAACCTATCCCTCCAGCATGTTTTGTTTATTGTGATGACAAGGTTTAGATCCCTGGAGCGTGTGGCTCTGACGGATTGGGATTTCTTTAAGTGTAGCATGTCCAACAGATCTGGGTTTGACATGGCCTTGTATGTTAAGCAGAGATCGCCTCTGAGTAGACGATATGTGACAGGGTATAGCTGGAGTTTTTTAAGGCGGTCAGTGTAGGGCATCTGCTTTAGGCCTGTGATTCTTTTAGTGAGGTATTTCAGCAGCCTTTCCAGTTGTTGCAGATGTTTTGAGAGGTACATACCAAATGGGGCGTTGTATTCTAAAATGGGTCTAATGAGGGATGAGTACAGTGGGACAATGACCTCCTTTTTTCTGGATGAAAAGCCCTTTGTGATGAGGTGTGCCACATAGAAGGATTTCCTGACTGTTGTGGCGATGTGGTTATCGAAGGTGAGACCACTGTCCACCTGTGTCCCAATGTCTCTTATCACACTTTCGGTGTTTAGTGTACTGCCACCTATATGGTAATTCACAGATACATCTTTTTTTCCCAAAGGGGATAACTATACATTTCTTGGCATTGAGCTTGAGCCCATGGCTCTGGCACCAAGTATCTGTTTCTGTAAGGCCCTTTTATTTTATTTATTATTTATTATTTTATTTTATTTTACATTTGTTAACCGGGATGGTCCGACTGGATACATGTCCTTTTTCAGCGGAGGCCCGGGGAGAAAAGCTCCAACAGAGTTACATTGATAATTAGGTACTGTAAATGAGCTGAAAGAACTTAACAAAAACATAGGCTATTAACATACAAGTACAAGACTGCCATTACTATTTCTGAGATTACTACAAATGTAACATTAATAACATATTAGCAAAGACGGTAGGCAGTATAATGACATAGAGTTAGACAGGATACATATTTCTTTATCACAGTATACAAAGTACTTATCATCTTAGCTAGTTGTTTATGTTTTAGTTAATGGCACAGAGCTAGTCTGGGTTTGAGCAAGGACATAGCCAGTGTGACTTGAAGTGGAGTTTTAGACTATTTTTGAATTGATTTAGAGAAGTTGCAAGGGTGATGTTATTTGGGAGAGAGTTCCTTATTTTACCAGTGGTGTTGGCAAATAGCGCGTCACCACCTAGGTTGAGAGATTTAGTTGTTTGGACAAGGAGTCTGTTTGCTGAGAGAAGGCAGATTAGATTGGAGTAGGGAGTCATTAAGTTTTTTAGTGCTGGGGTATTCTCAGGTTGTTTAAGGATTTTGAAGGCCTCTATGAGTTGGGACTGGTGAAGAAGGTGTGGGAATTCTATCCATCCAAGCTTTTTCAGGTTAGTACAGTGGTGTGTTCTGTAGGGTAGGCCTGTAACGAACCTGGCAATGTGATCATAGCAGGATGAGAGCTTGGCCAGATCAGATTTGTTAAGGTGAGTGAGGACAGGAGAGGCATATAGTAGGGTAGAGAGAAGGTGTGAATGGGCTGTGGCTGCCCTGGCATTCGGGGTAAGGAAGGCTTTAATTCTATTTAGGGTCCCAAGTTTCTTGTTGACTGACTTAATGGCTTGGTTGATATGTATATCAAATCTGAGTTTATTGTCAATGTTTACTCCTAATAGCTTTGTATAGGTGTCTGGGGAGATGATGGTCCCATTATTGGATTTTATAGTGAAGTTTTCAGTCGGAGATCTATTGGTTGGGTAGAAGAGAAGTAACTTGGTTTTGTTTGGATTTAAGATCAGGAGATGGTTGGCAAGCCAGTTTTCGACTTTGGTGAAGCTATGTTGGGTGGTAGTTAGTAGATTTGCAAGAGAGGCATTGGAACATATTATAGTCGAGTCATCTGCATATTGAATGCAGGTGGCTTCAGGGATGACTGTTTGGATGTCGTTTATGAAGACTGAAAAGAGGAGAGGTCCTAATATGGAACCTTGAGGAACTCCTATGGTATTTGGTAGTAGGCAGGAGAGCTTGTTTTGCCACATTACTGCTTGTTGTCTCCCAGTGAGGTAAGCTTGAAACCAGCCAAGGGTTGGAGTATCTAGATACAGGGTTTTTAAAGTATATAGAAGTAACTGATGGTTTACCATATCAAAGGCTTTCGATAGGTCCAGGAAGAGAGCAGAGGATATTTTTTTATTATTCCGGTTAAGATTAATGTTTTCAGTAAAAGAGAGGAGGGCAGTGGTTGTACTATGATGGGGTCTGAATCCATGTTGAGAGTCTGTGAGTAGTTTATTTTGGGTTAGATAGAGCATTAGTTGGTTGTGCATGCACTTTTCCATAATTTTGGCAAGTGGTGATAGTATGGCTATAGGTCTATAGTTGGATAGTTCTGTGGATGAACCTCCTTTGTGAAGTGGAATAACATAGGATATTTTCCAAATTGAGGGGATTGAGGCCTCGGTTATGGTTCTGTTAATTAGGATAACAGAGTCCTTTATAGAGTATCCACATCATTTGGGGATTCAATAATGGCTCCAAGTTTGCAGTCATCTGCGAACTTTGTTAGCCAGAGTCCCTTAGTGTTGACCTGTACTTCAGAGAAGTAGATGCCAAACAAGAGCGGCCCCAGGACTGAACCCTGAGGTACTCCACTTGTCACTTGTCTGGACCTGGATTTGGAGTTGGCTACTTTTACAGTGGGGGTTCTATCAGTAAGCCAGTTAGCAACCCATTGAGTGATGTAGGGATTAATGCCCAGCTTAGTAAGTTTATCTATGATTCCAGAGTGGGGGATGATGTCAAAGGCCTTGGCAAGGTCTAGATAGGCTATGTGGACCACCTTACCCTTGTCCATCGCTCTGGAGACTGATTTGAAGAAGTAAATCGTGTTCAGGAGGCAAGATCGGTCCTTCACAAACCCAAACTGGGTGGAGTCCAGTGTTTGAAGGTTGCCAATGTCTTTGTTTATAAGTTCCATGATGATACACTCCATGGCCTTGCAGATAAGGCTTGTCAGACTGATGAGACGGTAGTTTCTGGGATCCAAGGTGGATCCCTCCTTGTGGAGTGGGATAACTGTAGCTCTGTGCCACTCACTGGGCATGAAACCTGAGGTGAGGCTATGATTAAACATGACACTTAGGTGAGGTGCCAGTTCATATTGTAGTTCATGTAGTACACAGCCTGAGATGTCATCTGGTCCCATGGATGCTGTATTCTTAGCTTTGGAGAGTGCGTTTTTTACCTGTGTGGCCGTTATTACCGGAATTTGGCAATCTTCCAGTATTGAGTTGGGCCATTTAGGGAGTGAGAGGGGGGTGAAGTTGGCACTGAATCGATCTGCCAGGATATTGGCAATATCCTTGGGATCAGCATACACTTACAGGGCTAGACCTCTCTAGTATCATTTGCAAGCAATAAGAGCTGTGCATGTGTACATGTTATGCAAATGTGTAGTGACCCTTGTTACAGGGCCGGTGGTCTCTAGTATCATTTGCAAGCAATAACAGCTGTGCATGTGTACATGTTATGCAAATGTGTAGTGACCCTTGTTACAGGGCTGGTCCTTTCTAGTATCATTTGCAAGCAATAACAGCTGTGCATGTGTACATGTTATGCACATGTGTATTGACCCTTGTTACAGGGCTGGTCCTCTCGAGTATTGTTTGCAAACAATAACAGCTGTGCATGTGTACATGTTATGCAAATGTGTAGTGACCCTTGTTACAGGGCTAGGCCAAATGGCTATGTGCACACCTACATAGAGAGAATATTGAGAATAGAGACACACTGGTAGAACTACCAGGTTTGTGTAGCTGAACCTCTCATTGCCAACCTAACAGCCGCTTGCACATACTGTAATTAAGGTAGTGCACAGCACTGGTAACGAAACAGGTTGCATATCATCTTTAACTCCAGTTTAACATCGTGACCCTTGTTACAGGGCTAGGCCAAATGGCTATGTGCACACCTACATAGAGAGAATATTGAGAATAGAGACACACTGGTAGAACTACCAGGTTTGTGTAGCTCAACCTCTCATTGCCAACCTAACAGCCACTTGCACATACTGTAATTAAGGTAGTGCACAGCACTGGTAACGAAACAGGTTACATATCATCTTTAACTCCAGTTTAACAACTGCAGTAGGAGTGTAAGATGTAAGATACAGCTGCCCATGTGTAAAAGCTGCTTCATAGGTGATGGCTCACACTATCTGATTATATCCTGATCGATAGTGGCATCTGAGTCTATTGACACATGACTCTGTTTGGAGAGTGGGTATCTGTGCCCAACAGAGCTCATGGTTCTGGTGGATATGTGAGTATATACCCAGAGAAGGAAACAGACCTGTAGACACTTGTATCATCTGTAATCAACTAACAGGATGTGATGTGCAACTCTGAGGAGGATTGCTGCTAAAGGTAGCTACAATGTTTCTGTAACAGCCAGTGCTGTCATGTCCATAACACAAATATTTACATGTGAGCATCACTGTCTAAAACATCTTCATAAGCAACACGTAAACTAAATACAGTACTTGGTACGTGCAGTACTGACAGGCCATACAGGCATGTCCACTAGTCAGCTACTGTTGTTTGCTAATGTCAGCTTTGTGTATGTGGCCATCCTGGGGGAATGTAATCACTATGCCATGCACACTGCCAAACCCACCTAACACCATGCCCCACACATTGTTTGGGATGCAGCTACAGGGGTAAGCTGGAAGGCAGCCCAGTCTACAGCCATGACTGGACAGTCATGATGTGTAGGTTAACACATGCAGCTCATCAACACAACCAACACATACCCTTACCAGGACACAGTAAGGACACCCATACACACTACCAGAAATCACAGATATTCACAGATGCTTCTAAGTATCTGGCCAAACAAGTGATCCCCCAAGCTGGAAGAGACAGACACCAAAAATACACAAACTGTATGACATAGTTTGCATATTTGTGCCACACCTCAGAATACGTGGCTGGAAACATACCCAACAGTATTCATTTGTGAATGCAAACTCTTACACTATGTTACACACCAACCTATACGAGGGCATACATACTGTCAGTTGCCTGTCTGCCATGATTAGCCACATACCCATACACTCAGACCACCTTTTGAACTATACACATGGCTCTGGCATATTCCATGTTGTTGTGCAGGACCTGTGATGCAGTAGCCTCAACTGCATGGAAAAACACATGTAGGAACAGTCAGGTCTTGTAGCCCATGCAGGTATGTTCCAAGGCCTGGGTAGCATTCTGCCATTGGCCAGAATGATACTGCAGTACAGGGACAAAAGGATTGTATTCCACAATCATCTAGTGTAGTGGTGCAAGTCAAAGGGTAACCAGTATCTGTCTGCCTGGGATAACATGGTTGACAGACCATGATGCTTTGCCAGACAGGGCCTGCACCTGTCACCCCTTGGAATCTGGATACTGCCTAGGGCTCATGCTTCCCCTATAGTGCCTTCATCATGCACAGTTCAAGTGAAGGTCCACTGCTCTTACAGGGACAGCCAAGCAATAAACTGCAGGTCTCGCTACACAATGATACATGTCAGAAACACTATACGGACACACATATGTCAATCCCTAACATGGAGAACATATCTGTGCAGTGGCTGAGACATGTTTCAATGCTATGGAGAGCACACCTGCATGACCATGTTATAACACATACCTCACCTCTTGCCCATTATCCTTTATTGGAACACATGGGCCGCAGGTGTGTCCATATTCCTGAAGGATATGTACACCCCCACACTAGTTGCACTTGCATAACTCCAGATGCATCATGCTGAGCAACTACCTTTGTGCCAAAGTGGAATTCAAATTGCACCTTGAGACAAATCACATGCCAGATCGCGGATTTCCCAACTGTCATAATGTGCTGTAATGGGGAAGATTAGGTCTGAGACAGAACCATAATAATGGCTACTCTCAACTATTCCATTACAAACTGGGAAGACTCCTCATGTACCAACACCTGTGCTCAATGCATGTTGTATTCCATCGAGCCCACTGACCTGGATTACAGTAGACACACAAACAGGGCTAACAGTATGATACACATAGTTAGTCTCCAATGCCAATGTTATGTTTCCTAAGAGCAGAGTGGTGACTGTCATGGCACCCATGCAGATGGACAATGCATGTGCAAATGCTGAATCTTTCATAAATGAACCTTAAGCAGTCACATATGTGCAGTGATTGTGCCATTGAAACAGAACCAGGATTCAACCCAACACAAACAAGAAGGAAAACTGGTGGTACCATGCTTTAAACTGTTCCACAGAAGGTAGTAACTGTTGCAAGAGTAAACACACATGAATGTAGGTGATCCCTGTTCAGCTTTAGTAAGATGCAGATACACCATATAAAACCACACAAAGCTACTGTGAAACTAATCAGCCACATATACAGAGTTTTCAATAGCTGTGTCATTAATTGTAATGGCAATGACAAGACCTGCCGTGCTGCACAGCACTATGGCATGGGAAGTACTGCACCTACAGAAATAGCACCCGTTCATCCAGATAGTGTCTTTTAGAACCTAAACCCACTCCCACCTTCCCCCCCAACAGGTACACTTAGTAATATATCCATGTACACTACATGGTCCCTGTGATAACAACAATGCAGGTACAAGCTGCACTCACTAAAGCCATATATACAGCTTTCATGGGACCTGTCAACATCCCAGGGTGTATTCTACACAAATGTAAGAACATTCAGCTATCCACATACACATCATGTTAAATCACAACTCCATGTCAGGCTGTGTACACACCGAATGGTGCACAGCAACAGTTATCACACCCCACAAAGGGGGAGACACCATTGATAAAGGGAAATAGTGCACAACTACCCTGCTGAGTCTGGTCTGTAAGGCCATGAACCATGATCAACGTATGTGATGTACTTGGTACAGATGTAGATGACAGTAGGGTTGATTCACACTGCATATCATGACCTTGCCAAGTCGTAGGACACCATCAGCCATACTGTGTTCCAGCTACACTCAGTAAACTAGGTGTATATTCCTATGTCACAGGAGTGGCTGGCAACTGGACTGCTGGCAGAACCAACACTACAGAAGGTGTCTGACTAATACACGCACATAAAACCAGTACCAGCCACAGTAATACAGGGTTCATTCCTGGTACTCCCCCTTTTTGTTATATATACCACACAGACTAACACAAAAGGCATCAGCCTATTGATGTTTGCAAATGACTATGAACTAGGAGCACTAGTCGACTCAATGTGTGCTGAGTTCAACATACAGAAGGGCCTTAGTGTGTCAGATGTGTGGTGTGTGACATATGGCCACAATCTGACAGCTAAGTATTGCATTCTCATCCCCTGTGTTACAAATCCTGTACCCATGAATTACCGCCTAGGCAGTGGTCAACATGATGGCAACTGTGTGTATGGGATGCAGCTGGACACTACTCTTTCCTTTGATAGTTACTTCACCACACCAGACAGGTAGTCATATGTGGCATCCCTAATCATGACAGGGTGCCATCTAGGAATATAGAGATAATTGCTCAGCCATACTCAACACCCATGTGACCCATAATAGATCACATATTTCCTTTAAGGGTTATTGCCCATGTGCAGATGGCCTACACTGCCCTTCCCAATCACTAGTTGCACTATGTAGCATGCAGCCTACCCTGAATAAAGCCATATCCAAACCAGAGGTGTTGGACATGCTACACTTACATCCTGATCTCAAATAAACACATACTTCATGGACATCCACCTTTCTAGTACAAGGATCACAACATGCCTGACAGATCTCTGTCCCATACACTTAACATACTCTTGCCATACTATGCATCACTGTCCAGCAAAGCTGCACATCACCCCTCCATGTGACATGGTGTGATGACCGCATGCCAAATATATCAGTAACCCTGTGGATCAGTTCTGTGGCACTGCTTGAACTAGCCACTGAAACGTACCTGTCTGTTGCCTACAGCGAGGTAACCTGTCTGCCTAGGCTCATAAATGGCCCAGGGCATATAGCCTACTAGATCACTATGACCATACATGCTATAGTTGATATCAAACCATGCAAATACCATCAGGCTAGCTATTGTCCCATGTGCTACACATGTGCAACACAGGCAATACATGGCAGGATGCTACACAGCTGTGCGGTGCCATCTAGATGTATATGATAAAACACATACATCCTTGCAAGTCTTCAGGGTCACAGGTCATGTCCCTAATGGCTATGTATGACTATATATGTGACATATACACAGCATTAAGGTCGATTGCATTAATGTGAACACATCCAGGCATGTGCTGATAGGTTAAGACACCAGTACAGGCAGACAGAGATGCCCACGTCAAGACAACATCCACATGGTGTATGAGCAATGTCATCACATGACGCACACATATATGGCGTTAACATGTCATTACCAGTAAGTGTCAAATGTGTGTGACTTATACTTGTCAGTGGTGTTAGTGTCATGTAGATTTGCAAAGACATATCTGTAATCTTAATAAATGTGATACACATGTATGTTCAGCTGTACATCTGTACGTCTCTGTGAGTTACTGTGACCTGTCTCCATCATTATGTCTTCCAGGTATGCCATGCAGCAGACTGCCAGTGTACAGCTGCTTGGAGGATGAGGTCCTCGTCCCATAACTCCTCGACAACCATACAACATTCTTCAGCCATGTGCCACAAGATGCACAGCAGTGGGATGCCCTGTGGGAGGAACTCTGTAGGAAGGTAAATGATGTTGGCGGTCATAATTGCACCTATCAGATTGTGTGCCACCACTGCACTGACCTCATAGGATGGGCAAAACAGTGTAATAATGCAATCACCAGGGAACAAGGTATAACAGGTGGGGGGCCACTCACCCAGCCCCCACTCACACATACCGAGGAGCTACTGGCCAACTTGGGGACACCTGCAGACCGCCACCCACAAGCTTTAGCTGGTATTGTGGAGGTGGGTGTCTCTCAACCACCAAGCCTGGAGTTGCCTGCTAAGTCACTGCTGCACATATAACACAACTATATTTCACATAGTTACATGTGATACTGTACAATATGTAATGTAGCATCATATGTAAGGCATGTATGCACACATGCCACATACTATAGTCTGCTATTCTATGTATAGTCTATTGTACTGGCTTATGTGCTAACATGGACATTGCACCCTGTAGCTATCACACAGGTGTGGATAATGATCTTACTGCTGTGACAATCCTGTTTAGGTACCTCTGGCATTTTGCAGCAACAGCAGCCTGTATCAGGTGAGATTGTTATTATTTACCAGGCTTGATAATGCACAGAACATATTGCATGCTATCTGCCATAACACACGTACATATATTTTATTTTATTTTATTTTATTTTACATTTGTTGACCGGGCTAGTCCAGCTGGATTAATGTCCATTTTCAGTGGAGGCCCGGGGAGAAAAGCTCCTGAGGTTAGATACAATATTGGAAATACATAAGAAGACATAGTACAAGTGTGATTATACAAAGGTAAAAATGAACATACAAATATTATAGATTTTAATTTATCAGAACAATCCTAGCAAAACAATATAATAAGGTATGAGATCATAAAGTATATAAAAGGTAGTATTGAACCATGGTAGATAATACACAAACTTTTTTTTTTTTTTTTTTTTGCTAAAAAGAGATATGTAATATTTACAATAAATAGGGGTAATATATCAGTTGAAGTAGAAGATAAAATCCAAGTGGATAAGAAAAGTTTATGATAGAGTTAAGGATGCCAACAGGCTAGTCTGGGTTGGTACAAGAGCAAAGCCAGAATTTGTTAAGATGTATTAAAAGTTGTTTTTTAAATAGTGGAAGAGTATGCAAAGAGGACAGATCAGATGGAAGATTATTCCATACTTTACCTACTGAGTTAGAAAAAAGGCAGTTGCCTGCAGAGTTCATAGTTTTGGTAATATTAACAAGTAATTTGTCAGAGGAACAGTTGTTTCAGGTTGATATAGGGAGTCAAGAGTTTGGAAAGAGCTGGTGTTTTAGAAGGTTGGTATAGAATTTTGTGCAATTAAGAGTTGTTGAAAAATAAGTTTATTAGGAGTTCCAGCCAGTGTAGTTGTTGTAGGTTTAGACAGTGGTGAGCTCTAAATTGTGATGTGGTGGCAAAGCGGCAGTATTGTGGTAAGATGTAGTGAGTTTCTTAAGGTTGCTTTTAGATAGATTAGTGTAAATAGGAGATGCATACAAAAGGGTAGAAATAAGATGTGTTTGGGCTAGGGTTATCTTAGTTTCAGGTGTGAGGAAGGACTTTATTCTGTATAGGGATCCTATCTTTTTATTAAGGGCTTTTATTGTGTTGTTGATGTGACAATCAAAGTTAAGATAATTATCAATAGTAACACCAAGAAGTTTAGTTGAGGAGTCAGGAGAAATTATGGTGTTATCAGATGCAGTAATACAGAAGTTTAACAAAGTCGATTTACGGGTAGGTGAGAAGAGTAATAATTTAGTTTTTTTGGGGTTAAGGAGTAGACAGCGATTGGAGAACCACTGTTCAACAGTTGAGAAGGCTGATTGTGTTTGAAACTGGAGTTCTGTTTGAGAAGAGGCAGTGCAAATTATAGTGGAATCATCTGCATATTGTATGCAGGTAGTATTAGGTATAGATGATTGTAGGTCATTAATAAAGATGGAAAATAAAAGTGGGCCTAGGATAGACCCTTGAGGAACTCCTAAAGAGATAGGGAGGAGAGCAGAGAGAGAATTTTTCCAGAGTACGGCTTGCTGACGATTTTCAAGATAGGAAGAAAACCAGGTTAGGGAAGAGGGCTCCAGGGCAATAGATTTTAGTGTGTGCAGAAGAAGTGTATGATTTACCATATCAAAGGCTTTTGATAGGTCTATGAAGAGAGAAGATGTAAGATTATTGTTATTACGGTTTAGGTTTATTGTGTTGGTGAAGGAGAGAAGAGCTGTGGTAGTACTGTGAGCAGGTCTGAAACCATGCTGAGTGTCTGCCAGAAGGCTATTATTGAGGAGATGGTTGAGTAGTTGTTTATGTATGCATTTTTCCATGATTTTAGCTAAGGGGGATAAAAGTGCTATGGGACGATAGTTGGAGAAGTCGTAAGATTTGCCATTACCATATAATGTATGGTGATACTGTTAATGGATACTGGTCAGACCTGCAATGCATCACAGTGTTTACCCTTGTGAAACAATTGAAAACTATATGAAACACCTACACTAAACCTTCCAAACTGTCATTGCCAGATGTGTGGACAACAGTAAATACAATTGTGGAGGTGTCAATAAAACCACAACAGGCACCCAAAGAGGCAGAAGGTAATAATAAAACACGAGCCTGTAGGTGTAAGCAGCAGCAGTGGAGGTGTGTTTCACTGTAGGGACAGGTACTACTTATCAGCATTACACACGTTGGGAATACAAACAGTACTGTACAGAAAGCATATGTGTGCACACACTCTAAATGTGTTGGAGCTGGAGTATGACCGGCCCACAGGATACACCCTTGTGGATTATACCCTTTCTATGAATGTCAAACAATGCCATGCACTATCTGACATGTCCATGACATGTAGTGGGCTGACTGCAACACTGCTCAACTATCCCGCAAAACATGTCTTGCATCCCATACATACCACCCTTTGTCTGCATAACCCTGTCCTCAGTGTAGCATATGACATCTATGGGTGTATGCCATATGGGATAACACTGACAGTTGAAATAAGATGGCCATCACAGCCATTGGACAGAACATGTGTACACATGGTCATGGAGGATGGCCATAGACATGAAGCAACACACACAGTAGAAGTGATGTACATGTGTGTACACCCTGGGTTACATTGGCTCAACACAATACAGCCATGACCTTTGTGCAAAGGTGATATTGCAGATGTGAAACATTAAACATCATATAGGCCTGTGCACAGCTTGTCTAGGCATAACATGAAACCACCACATGACATGTCCTGAACATTTTGAGTGTGTCATGACAAGAAAGCATTCACCTATACAGTATCCAAATACATACATGTGTTGCACAACATACACATACAACCACATCAGGCCACAGATACAGTACATTCACCTTGCTGGTGTCAGACATCACTGTCGTGCCTGCTCCTCATGTGTGGGATGTACACAGATGGCATGTGGGACATAGAGTACTGCTAAGTTAGCCATGTGTGGGCATCGTTGCCAGGCATCAGTAATATGGTTGCAGATGTGCAGGGGTGTCATCTGTATACCTTTCTGTGACCTGTGTCACACATTCCACATTAGAGTTTAGTGTGTATACACCTCAGTGACATTGGTCACATTCCACATTAGATATATATTGTATGTGAACATAGTCATGGCTATGAACTGTGTCAGTAGCTCACACTGTATAGCAATTGTGAAGCCACATGATGCCTTGCAATGGATATGTACATCAGCTCAATGTGCAGTATGTCCCTGCATATTTGTAGTGTGGCCAGACAACACTGCATCAGCTGAAGGCCCATGTTAGTATAACATGTCCCTGCATTGGGACACCATTACCGTACTGTAGATTGGAAAGGACACCATTGTGTTACGCATGTATGCATGTCATTCAACACGTCATCAGAAGACATGCCATACTAGATGTGATTGACAAGGTCATACACCACACAGCAGGCCAGTGTACTGTAAACCTGTGCTGGTCTGTGGCATCATTGCAAAGTAGAGACAGCCATGTCAAACATGTGTGTACAGCCACATGCACAATGTCTAGACTCAGCTCAGTGGTAGGCAGAATAATGTTGAACAGACATGCACTGCTTTGGGGAGATATGCAAGCTAGGGCTCAGGCAAACATAGTGTGCAGTCAACATACCCTACTGCTCATGTCCTCACAAATAAGGGAGGTGGCCAACACAAAGCATTAATGGCAGATGTACAAAGGTCAGTAAAGGTCTGTTAACATGTGGTGTATGTTGCACACACCATGGCAGTGCAGTGTAATGATGCAAACTGCATGCACTGTGTTGCAGGTATGGGGCATAGGCTACTAACACAAATGGTGCAATACAGGTATGTATGTTAACCACCACTATAATTGTGCAAGGTGCATGCCATTTGCTATAACATGCATGCTGTTGTGTGAAACTCAGGGATGTATGATAACTACCACTATAATTGTCTAAGCTGATGCTATAATTGTCTAAGCTGAATGCCATCTGCCATATCACCTGCATGTAGTCTGTGTGTGTGTGTGTGTGTGTGTGTGTGTGTGTGTGTGTGTGTGTGTGTGTGTGTGTGTGTGTGTGTGTGTGTGTGTGTCTGTGTGTGTGTCTCTATGTGTGTGTGCCTGTGTGTGTGTCTATCTGTATGTCTGCAGGTGTCTGTGTGTCTGTCTGTGTCTGTGTGTCTGTGTGTCTGTGTGTCTGTGTCTGTGTGTGTGTCTATCTGTGCCTGTGTGTGTGTCTGTCTGTGTATGTCTGTGTGTGTGTGTCTGTCTGTGTGTGTCTGAGTGTATCTGTCTGTCTGTGTGTGTCTGTCTGTGTCTGTCTGTGTGTCCGTGTGTGTCTCTGGCATAACTTGTAGTGTACAGTTCTTGTCTTCCCCTCACAGGTGTTGATGTAGGTGTGTTGCCCTCCTGTGGTCCACCTGATGTTAGTGTCCCTACAGACTCTAGCAGTGACGATGATAGTATGATTGAGGCACAGGCAGGGTTGTAAGGGGCTAAATCCGTGCCATTAGTTGCCATTCCACCTGTCTCCCCCTCATCCTCACACACAGTTCCATTGCCTACACATATGCCATCACCACTGGCCATAGAGGAAGGACAGTTGGTGAGTGGTAGCATGGAAAAGGGAAGTGTGGAGACTATGGAAGGTGTGTCTGCACACCATGATCCCAGTCAACTGACTGGTGATGTCCCACGCAGGCATTTGCCCAGAGCTGCTCGTAGGAGGACCACTGGCCAACATGCCCCTGCGAGACCAAGCATATCAGCTGGAGTCACCAGTCGCATGTTTTGGGCTGTAATGGAGGCACAGGCACGTGCTGAGTGGCACAACAGAGAAGGTCTGAGGCTTCAGAGGACTGCTGTCCGTTCATTAACTGGCAACATCCAGGCACATGCAAATCCTCACCATCATCTTGCAGATGTTTTGGATAGACAATTGGGTGACATGGTGGGAGTCCTTGACCATGGCATGTCAATCCTTGAGCGTGGAATGTCTGTGCTGGAACATCTGGTGGGAGTGAGGCGTCGGGCACATGGATGTAGGTCAGCTACATCACCTGTTGAAGGTCTACATGAACATGCTACTGCACATGCCCGCTCCCATAGTGGTGGTAGCAGCAGCAGTGCAGCTGGTGGCTGTGCAGTCCACACCAGGACACAGCAGGCCATGTGCACATGGTTTTGGATGGTCTCAAAAGGGACACGATTCCAGTGGACATGTGTCATCAGACAGTACCCAATCTGGACCTCTGCATGGTAGTGCCCATGCAACCCCTAGCAGGTGCAGATCACATGGCCATGGCCAGACACCGTGAACTGTGAAACTGCCTTGTACAGTCTGCAGCTGTCAGTACTACTGTGTAGGCCAGCCACATGCCAGACCTGTGTGCATGCATACACACACACCGGAACAAATGTAGGACACCTCAACACACACACACATAGCATCCACAAACACCCAGTGATATCACAGGCCCTAGCACACACACATGATGTCATCCAATGGTGCAGCCAAAGCCTCTGGCAAACATTATCACCCTGTGTATATGATGATGCCTGTGCCGCATCCCTGTCATCCACACCATCGGTGCAGGGACAAGCTCATATGGTCTGATGCACAGGGCGAACATACAAAGTAAACAATTGCAGATTAATATTATTGAGTAGTGTTGACAGGCAGCAGACATACCATGTATTACAGTTTTAGAATACATTTTGTACGTCTGACAGTATGTATCATGTGTAACAACACTAACAGCATGTTGATCTTGATGTTCTGCCTTCCTCTTTCAGGTGTAGTTGCATGTGCCGGGGGATGTCGGTGTTTGCAGTGAGTGTCCCATATGTACATGTTGACTACCCACAGGTCAGTATGACAATACCTGCATGCACTTTGTAGCTTCCACATCACAGTTATATTCTCCCATGTTTCAATTATGTTTACTGTTCTAATGATCCAAGAGCATGATAGCTGTGTAGTAAGCTACTGTGTTCAGAGCAGTCACATCCATAGTGGGTGTCATCACAGGTATAGTTACCTGGAGTGGGGAGGAGGTAAAAGAGCAGTATGCCGGATGACAAGGGTAAAGGCCAGTGGAAATAGTGGCTTCTCAATGGGAAGCAATAAAACCCACTGCCATGACAGCATGCAAACACAGACACACCCACACACTCAGGGATTCACAGACACAGTAACACACACTCTGACAAACACACACAGCTGACAGTGTTCATATGAGAACCCCTGCCTATGTGCATATCATCATTATAGTACTACCCAATTACAAGATGCACCACAGCGATTACACATGTACAGGTAGTTGGAATGGCTTAAGATCAAGGACATCAACAGGGATACTATAGTCCAGTGAGTGTATGTGGAGAGGGGGGTCCATCCGTACGCTATGTAAAAACAGGTCACACCCCAGGGTGTTCATGTTAACAGGCAGTTAGAATGCCCGTCTACGATTGATGATATCAACAGGGATGCTAGATTGCATTGAGTTGGATGGGGAGCGGGGGCATTATATTTCACTATGGTAAAATACAGCCTCACTCCAGGGACCGGACAGCTGTACACATGGACAGCCATACACACACACACACACACACACACACACACACACACACACACACACACACACACACTCACTGTAGCATTCACAAAGATATACACCTATGTCACGCACATACAGAAACTTTACATGTGTGAGGTTCAACCACCTGCCTATGCCTTTCTTTCTACACTTCACTCTGTACTGGTGTCAACAACAGTGTTCAGGAGAGTGAAAACATGTGGGAGGTATTCCCCAGCATACGTGACATGTATGGACACACACACACACCCACATGTGCCAGTACTGTGAATCAAACACCTGCCTAGCTCATGATAGGTATTACAGAAGTACAGCACAACCTCATCCAGTACAAAGCTTACAGACTCTTTCCTTTGCCAACTGTGCTGATATATGCACAATATATGCACAGGGGAGGTATTACTGTTACAGGTGTTATGAGGTTTGTCTTCAGTGTCACCCTTACAGCATTCTACATTGTCTGCCTTCCACTTCAGTTAACAACACCTGACATTAGCAGTTACACAGGTTATTGTAGGAATGGTTGTAACACACCAGTGAGCTGTCCTCAGTAATCATTCATCTGCAAAGAAGCCCCACCACTTAGTAGTCATGTTCAAACATCTGTCCATACCTCATGTACAGCTTACTGTACTTAGATCATATTACCATATACAGTTGGCAATGTTGAGGCTGTATTGCAACAGCATGATGTACTAAGACAACAGTCACCTTCAGACATCAGACACTGCACACACATGGAATCTACACAAACATCAATACATGTATAGATATACGGTCTACATCAGTAAGTGCACTAGCAGGTCAAGAGGATACATTCCACACCTTCTCCACATCATGTGTGAAACATAGCCAAGCATTACACCATAATGGATGTTGTATTCATGTACTGGTAGGACACCACCACCTTCACCGAGTAGGCAAGTGTACATATATGACAACAGCACATATCAGCGAGACACACACAGCATTATTCCATGTCATGCTCCTACAAACTGTTACTTGACAGTGCCATGGTGAAGCCAGGGCACTGTAATGGTCAACAGTAAGCACATCATATTTGCCACACACACCTCATGTTTACTGGAAGAGTGCCAGAAATGTGCTCTATTAGAGCTAGGCAGTACACTCATTCAAGCATGTGCGAGGTCTGTGGTTGTAACCATATCAACCCAGCATGTACTGGCTATTGTGGTACTAAGGCTAATGTCCAGACAGCACACAGCATGCATGGCTTGCAATTGTTGACATGGGGTATATGTAGGAGCTGTGGCCACACATGGCTGTAAATGTCATGAACATAGATACAATACCCCACTCGGGCATTATAGATAAGCTCACCAGCTTAAATATAAACCCCTATGTCACTAGATGGGTTGCAAACTGGCTCAAGGAGAGAACCCACATAGTTAGAATTGCTGGAGCCATGTCAGACTCCAAACCAGTTACAAGTGGCATCCCACAAGGCTCAGTCCTGGGACCTCTCTTGTTCGGTATATATTTCTCAGAGGTACAGGCCAACATGGAAGGACTGTGGCTGACCAAGTTCGCAGATGACTGCAAACTGGGCACCATAATCGACTCTCCAGCCAACACAAGCATCCTCCAAAAGGGCCTCATAGAAACAGACAACTGGTGCCAGAGCCATGGCCTCAAGCTAAATGCCAAAAGTGTATAGTCATCCCTTTGGCAAAAACAAAGTGCCCACAAATTACCACATAGGTGGTAATCCATTAAGTACAGAAGAAGTAATTAGGGACCTGGGGACCCAAGTTGATAGCCATCTCTCATTTGACAACCACGTGGCCAAAGTGGTTAGAAAACCATTTTATATAGCCCACCTAATCATGAAGGGATTCACATCTAAATCAGGGGAGGTCATTGTGCCTCTTTACTCATCCCTCATCAGGCCCATAATTAAGTACAATGCCCCTTTTGGGATGTACTTTACCAGACACCTGCAGCAACTGGAAAGACCCCAAAAGTACCTCACCAAGAGGATCAAAGGGCTCAAACAGATGCCATATGCTGCCCAGTTAAAGAAACTCCAGCTCTACTCAGTGGCATACCGCCTGTTCAGGGGCGATCTGTGCCTGACGTATAAAGCCATGTCCAACCCGGAATTAATGGACATACTGCACCTCAGAAAATCCAAATCCCATCGAGCTACACGCTTGAGAGACTTGAACCTCAGCACTGAAATAAATAGGACATGCTGGAGGGACAGATTCATAACCCAGAGGCTCCCTTCACTCTGGAATAAAATCCCAGTCCAGGTTAGGCAGAGTCCCTCATTGACTCTCTTCAAGAGGAATCTTGATGAGTGGATGGGAGATTGTAGGTTTAACCCGGGTATCACTTCTGTGTCACTGTTAGACAGAGGCACAGTATACTAACCTCGAAAAAGGGCATAGCAAAATTAATTTAAAATGGGTGGCGAAAGCCAAACACATTCTGGCTAGGCTTATAAATGCACTAGGGCAGATAGCCTAGTATGAACCTATGAACCTATGAACCTATATCACCTGTGACTACTCAGGAACATACAGAGTAGAGCTGGATTTCCCTGAGTCTGTCAATACAGGCCTTGTGTAGGTCCTATGATCCTGTTATTTGGGTATGTTTGTAGGCATTGCATTAGGTGGACATGTCTAATGACATACATGCCACATGGGGTGTTGTATGATATGATAGGTGTCATGGGTGACCAGTAGAGAGGGAATATTACCTCTGTTAACATAGATATCAAGCCTTATGTACTGTTCACATGCTATCTGCCATGTGCATGTGTGTAATGACTGTAGCCAGCTGTATGTAGAAAGGATAACGAAAGCTATGGTAATGTAATTTATGTTGTATGAGTGTGCAATGTACATATTCAGGGTAGGTACAGTTAGGTCATATCCAACCATGAGGGTGTTGTTTACTGGTGTACAGCAACAGTCGACCGTGTTAATGCTGACAACATCCGAGTGACCCTAGTATGTGTACAACTGAGCTGGTTACAAACAATGGTATTATTGCATTGCATAACACATTATGCAGCTGTGTCTGTACATGGGTACTTTGCACAGTTGATGTAGGCCTAGGTACAGTCCATCAATCGAGGGTTATCTTGTGGTCTACCATACTATGTCATACCTCATATGGATGTGTGTTGGTAGTCTGGGTACAAGGTGGTGGATGTATATGAGGATGCAACCTAGAATGCAACATTTGCCACTGTCACTTGTACCTGACTCTTTGTGATGCATTATGTCAGAGTAGTGGTCTTTACATGTGCGTAACCTTTATGAATATGTGTACACCACCACCTGTAATGGTCCATACCAGTTTTATGGTCCACATGTCTGGATCTGAGTTTTATGGTGGTAGTGCAATAGTGCACTACAGAGCCTTCAGCCAGGTGTTCCTCACTGCACAGATGTCAGTATTCCCCATCTTATGTTCTACATTGAAAAAATGGATTGCTAAAGCCACACATCTAGTACTGGTTAGCATACGCATTCAATGCAATTGTCTTGTAGGTGTCAGGGTGTTACTTCTGGATGTAGGACATTTGCCTTGGAATGCGGCTATATGGGTAAATGTGACCTAGGTATTAACCACACACACATGAAGCACGGATGCTTGTGCTCTGTGTTGAAATCTTGTCATTCAGTCATGACAGCCTGGAATGACAGACGCTGGACAACCTCATAATAACAGCAGGACATTGGCTCATTGTTTTGGTCTAGCAGTTGCCACTCGTACCATGACATCACTGCGAGTGGCAGTAATGTGCTTGGTAGCAAATGCCTCATGTAAGGTGACGGACAACAGCAGAAATTGTGTATATGACCAATGCGAGATATACTTAGGGTAGCAGTCCTGCTAATAATGACAACTACTAACACAGCTGGGAGAGGTCATCTTGATACCTGCACCTCAGTACCATTACACAATGTGGCTCACACATTATGCTTGCACATGCCACTGTTCCATGTATAATGCCACCGTCCACAACCTGCTATCAATGCATGCCTTTCAGGGCAGCAAGGTGTGTGACACATGCTGTAGGTAACATCCTCCTGTGTGTCCCAGGTAAGCTATTGTCTATCACATCCACACATGCATGAATGTATATACTTAACATATATATGTCAATACGTCATGTACATGTATGCATGTGTATCACACAGCACAGACACAGATATATCATTTACGGGCCACTTGCAGGTATCAGGTAGTAAACCAGTATGATGTGCATATATACTGACAGGTAAGATGTACATAGCTGTAACCCTGTGTGTTTACAATAGGAATCCATTACAATGTATTCTGTACATGTAAGTGTATGAGCATACACATTGTGGCCTTCTGTGGTTAGAATTGAAGTGCATCACAAACAGCCCTGTGCTACTAAGTCACCTTGTGTAATTTGAGTCAGTGCATCCAACAAGCCCTTTGTTACTAAGTGTATGAGCATGCCCAGTATAACCTTGTGCAGTTGTAGTCATAGTGCATCCCAAACAGCCCTGTGCTACTAAGTGTATGAGCATGTCTACTGTAACCCTGTATAGTGATAGTAGTTGTCCATTCCACAGGTGGCCATACTCCAGTTCAGGTTCCTGCTGTGCTACAACTATAACTCTCAGGCCTGCCTGCAGATGATGTGTCTTGTTTGTGCATAGAGGTTGTAATGGACACCTACTTTAAACACACAGGTTTACAGCTATTTACTTCGTGACTGTGAGTCTCCCTGTTGTTTTCCTCAATCTTAGAAGGGCAGTCTGAATGTCGTGGAATGTGTAATCGCTGTGGTGCATCTTGTAACTGTGTAGTACTGTAATAGTGATCTATACATAGACAGGAGTTCTGATCCCACCACTGGCAACTGTGTGAGTGTGTTTGCATGTGTGACAACAAATGCCTGAGTGTGTGTCAGCAAATGGTTGAATGCTTGTGCGTGTGTTAATAAATGCCTGAATGTGTATGTCAGCAAGTGGTTGTGTGTGTGTTTTTGTGTCTGCATCCTATCATGACAGTGGGTTTTGCTGCATTCCAAAGATATACCTCCTTTTGCACTGGCCTTTGTTCTTGTCAACTGTTAAGCCTCCCTCTTCCCCCATCCTCACTGCAAGTAATCAGTCCTGTGATGTCACCCAGCTCAGAAGTGGAATCAGAGTAAATGTAATTGTATGTGTTCTGTGGCACATACCCCAAGCTGCATACCACTGTACTAGTTACGTTTACACAGGCAAATACTAGCAAGTGTGTGTGTGTTTGTGTGTGTGACTACCCTGTAGCCAGGCATACACATGCGTAATGTCTTTTAGCACACCATGATAGCCATCTGTGGTGACCAGTATCTACAAAGTATTACATAGTTAGGAATGGTAAAGAATACACAGTCAAGCACGGCTATAGTTGGGTATGTTATTTTCCTGTGCCACTGTCGAGCGGTGAAATTAAATGAAGGCAAACAAACTAAATAATCACAGAAGAAGTGAGTGACAAACTGAGCAACGTCAAGGAATAAAATAAATTCTGATTTTATTAGCGCTTTCGGAGAGGTCAGTGCCTCCCCTTCTTCAGACAACAAGCAAATCAATTAGTAACATTATATAGGCAACCAATTAATCAATTAAAATAATTATTCTCTTCTTTGCCTTTCTTTAAAGAGACAAGTATTGAGCCCAGTTCAAAAAACATGTGAAGCACTATTCAAGCAGACACTACTTTTTCCGTGTGTGATAAGCTTCATTAACAAACAAGCATATATATAATATAATAAGTCTATTTTATGTCGTTTTATAAATCACTTAAATATTACAATATTAAAATGTCAAAAGACAAGTAAGTAAAAATGTGCAAAACATTAGAACGTCGAAACCGTAATATGAGAAAAAAAAAAAAAAATATATATATATATATATATATATATATATATATATCGAGAATAATATCTAATAGGATATATCTCCATTGTCCAGTAATCAATTAATAACTATAATTAATATATGCCTATTCAAGCTGCTAGAAAAGTAGCAACAATATGCATTTTATGGTGTTATAAATTATTGCATGCAAGTTTAAGTTCCTTTGAAAAAATATGTGAGATGGATTTAAGAGCTACTGCGAACTATAAAGTTACTAAAAGGAACAATAATATTAATATTAAAAAAAATCAATGTGATTTTCTTAATTTGCTGCATGAATGTAACATCAGGGTTATGAAACCCGATAAAGGGGGAGGGCTGGTATTTATGGATCAAAATACATATATTGAAAGCATGAATAAACATCTTAGTACTAATGTTTACACACAAGTTAGCATTAACGAATTGAATATAGCACTTAAAAAAATCAGAACTATTTTAGATGATCTATTCTTGGAAGGTACCACTGACATAGATGTGCACCAACATCTAACTACGATTGCTCCTAGAACACCAGCCCTGTTCAGGTCACCTAAGATTCATAAGAGATGTAATGATCCCCCATTTAGACCCATTGTGGATGGAAGAGGCTCTGTACTTATGGATGCGTCAAATATATAGATAGTATCTTAAGGCCCCTTGTAGAACAAGAGCCTCATATTTGTAGGGACCCGTGGAGCATTTTGGCAGACATAAATAAATTACATTTTCAGGAAGATTCCTGTTTCCTTACGATTGACGTAAAGGATTTGTACACCATAATACCCCAAGCTCTAGGACTTGAATGGATTAGAGATTTTCTCAGATTAAGACATACTGATGAAAAAAACTATATATGTGGTTGAAACCCTACTTGAGATTGTTTTAACTAATAACTATATGGTTTTTGATGGACATCTGTACCTACAGAACACTGGCGTGGTAATGGGGTCACCCTGTGGAGATAGCTTTGCCAATTGTATAATGGCCCACTGGGAGAAAACGCTATTATTTGCTAACAGTTTATTTCAGGAGAATGCCGCCTGGTACACTAGATACCAGGACGACAGGTTCCTGATTTGGAAGGGGCCTAAAGCTCTAGTTCCAACCTGTATCACTAGTATATCCCAAATGACTGATTTTTTTGAGTTTACTTACAGTTTAGATGATACTAATATTAATTTTTTAGATATTAGTTTGTTTAAAGATATGGATAATTGTAGATATAAAAGTACAATCTACAGAAAACCCACTTATTCCAATTCTTTTCTGCATTTTACTAGCAGCCACCCTTACTATCAAAAAAGAGCTGTTGTTAAAGGACAGATGGTAAGGGCAGCTAGAATGGTATTTGATGAGTCTGATTTTGCAGAGGAATGTAAGTTCCTAGAGGCCATGTTTATCAACAGAGGCTATCCTGAATCTATGGTGGCTAATATCCCTTGGGAAGTTAGTCATAAACGATCTATTGGCCACTTTAAACCCCTCTTGGAGAATTATAATTATCATAATGTTGAAAATATGGAGGACCAACATAGTACGGTTTCAAACAATAGTGAACATGGTTTTAAAGCTAGTTTCCTTTGCACTTATTCTTTAGATCATTTCAGAATAAGGAAAATGTTAAACAAAAATTGGTCTATTATAATTGAAGATAGTGGGCTTTTTAAGATATTGGGAGAAAGGCCTAGAATAACTTATAGGAAAGGAGCTAACTTAAAAGTTCTATTGGAAAGAAAGAAAAACATTAAATATGGTAAGAATTATGAAATGAATAAATGTGGGTCGTGTCAACAATGTAGATATATACACAATGACACTAAGGTTACTATTAAAGAGAGGACATACCATGCTAACGGCAGGTATAATTGTGATATTAAGAGTGTGATTTACACAGCCTGCTGTGACCAATGTGCTGCATTTTACACTGGTAAAACTGAGAGAAAGATCAAGCAGCACATTTATGAACATCAATACGCTATTAATAAAAGAGACACAACCAATGCATTGGCTAGATATACTAATGAGTCTCCTGATCACAGGTTCAAATTTAGTATATTACAACAAAGACAGGTTGATGTAAGAGGTGGGCCTTGGCAAATACAACTTGAAATAGATGAAATTATGTGGCAAATTAGGACAGCCACCCACATTTTCCCAGGCCTCAATGAATATGTCTCAATAAAAAGCATTTTGAACTATCTTGCTTTACCAAGATAGTCTATCCTTGTTCATATACGTATATACACTTATTCATATATATTTTTTACGTATTAGGTTTTTAATTTAAACATTGTTTTTTGTATTTTATTAATGTTTATTATATGTTATGGTATATACGAGTATATTATATTTTATTGCATCACATTAAATTATAAATTTGATACAGTTTATAATTTTATCAGAAAATACTTATATATGAAGTAGAGTATGCACTATATAGTTGGCTCTGCCCCTTTTTTAGGAGTCTCATTAGGTACGATAAATATTTATTTATAGCATTCGATTACTTTTATAATTGTCAATGACATATTAGATACAATTTCTGCATTTATGTTATTGTTCCAACTTTAGGCTTTTTATCTTAGAAGACCATGGACAGGAATCATAGTAATGGTGTTTTATAATTTTTAACACCATAAAATGTATATTGCTCCTACTTTTCTAGCAGCTTGAATAGGCATATATTAATTATAGTTATTAATTGATTACTGGACAATGGAGATATATCATATTAGATATTTTTCTCGATATATATATATATATATATATATATATATATATATATATATATATATATATATATATATATATATATATATTCTCATATTACGGTTTCAATGTTCTGTTTTACACATGGGTTATTTTTACTTACTTGTCTTTTGACATTTTAGTATTTTAATATTTAAGTGATTTATAAAACAACATAAAATAGACTTATTATATTATATATATGCTTGTTTGTTAATGAAGCTTATCACACACGGAAAAAGTAGTGTCTGCTTGAATAGTGCTTCACATGTTTTTTGAACTGGGCTCAATACTTGTCTCTTTAAAGAAAGGCAAAGAAGAGACTAATTGTTTTAATTGATTAATTGGTTGCCTATATAATGTTACTAATTGATTTGCTTGTTGTCTGAAGAAGAGAGGCACTGACCTCTCCGAAAGCGCTAATAAAATCAGAATTTATTTTATTCCTTGACGTTGCTCAGTTTGTCACTCGCTTCTTCTGTGACTGTCGAGCGGTGACACAGAAGGGTCGCTGGGGTGTAAATCCATACCCATCATTCCCCCACCCTAACTCCACAATCCCTGGGGTAAATTACATTAGCCATCATTCCCCACCCCAACCTCCACATACACAACAAACATCCCTTCTCTGGTGAACTGCTTAAGATTTAAATGTTATAACACAAGAGATGCCTCTGTTTTGTGTACACGTCAGTTCCTTTGGAACCCTCTGTGTCACAAAGGGTGTTCAGACGTGTGTATATATATATATATATATATATATATATATATATATATATATATATATATATATATATATGTGTGTGTGTAGTTATGACAGTTGTACAGATGTAGACTTATCTTTGTTGTTTCACACAGTACATATGTACACAAGCTGAATTTGTTTTCAGTACTGTGGAATACCTGTAGTAAGATGTGCATTATAGACTCTATGCAGCATGTATGCAACCCAGATGGATTAGTGGAACGTCCAGTGACCTCAGTGTGCATAGTCTAGGGTTCAAGACCTGCAAGCCTTGTTGATACTGTCAATTAGAACTGCATAAGACACTTTTAAGCAGGTGTAAATGTGTTTTCATAACAGTAAGCAGCAGGTACACACAGGTAACAGACATGTACAACTCGCAGCATACTTGAAATGCCCTACTTTGTCAATCCTGCTGATGTCACCCACCTACGAATACACCTCTGGGATTGCTGTAACCCAGTAATCTCCATGGTGTGTACTCTAGCTCCATAATGCTTTAGTGTGTTAAACTAGTTTGGTAGGTGTTCTAATTCCAGTCAGACTAACTGTGTGTGTGTCTGTCTGAGAAAGTAACAATGCTTTTTAGAGTATGCGCACTCTTTACAATTCACGCGTGTGTGTAATGATGCTTTTAGAGTATGCACACTCTTTACAATTCACGTGTGTGTGTGTGTGTGTGTGTGTGTAACGATGCTTTTAGAGTATGCACACTCTTTACAATTCGTGTGTGTGTGCGTGTGTGTGTGTGTGTGTGTGTGTGTGTGTGTGTGTGTGTGTGTGTGTGTGTGTGTGTGTGTGTAACAATGCTTTTAGAGTATGCACACTCTTTACAATTCACGTGTGTGTGTGTGTGTGTGTGTGTGTGTGTGTATGTGTGTGTGTAATGATGCTTTTAGAGTATGCACACTCTTTACAATTCATGTGTGTGTGTGTGTGTGTGTAACGATGCTTTTAGAGTATGCACACTCTTTACAGTTCACATACCCACCTTTGGCAATCCTGCTGATGTCACCCACCTAGAAATACACCTTTGTGACTATTGCAGCTCAGTATTCTCCATAGCGCGTGCTGTAACTGCGTATTGCTGTAGTGTAATAAACTAATTAGGTAGGGGTTCTATTCCAAGAGAGGCCAATTGTGTGTGTCTGTCTATCTACCTGAGAAAGTAACAATGCTTTTTTAGAGTATGCACACTCTTTACAATTCACATAACCACCTTGGGCATTCCTGCTGTTGTCACCCATCTAGAAATACACCTCTGGGACTGCTATAATCCAGTATTGTCTGTAGCATGTGCTGTAACTGCATATTGCTGTAGTGTGATAAACTAGTTAGGCAGGGGCTCAAGTCCAAAAGAGGCCAACTGTGTGTATGTCTGTCTGACTGAGAAAGTAACAATGCTTTTTCGAGTATGCACACTCTTTACAATTCACATAACCATCTTTGGTAATCCTGCTAATGTCACCCACCTAGAAATACACCTATGGGACTTCTGTAATCCAGTAATGTCTATAGCACATCCTTTAAGGGAGGGTGGCCTAATGGTTAAGGTGCTTGCTTTACAAGTACAAGGTGCAGGGTTTGAGTCTCACAAGAGATAATTGGCTAGGCTTAACTCATTACAGCCAAGTTACATCTCCAAGCATTTCTGCAGTTGCTCCTCTAGGCGTCAAATGTTGCCTGTTCATATTTGCATTAATAATTCCAAAACCATGTTACATACAAGGTATCGGAAAATTTTATCTTGAAGCATACATGATAGCAAACACAATTGTATTGATATATGACCTCTGTCAATGAGTATTTGTTAAAAATGTAAGGTGATAACTTCAATTTTTAAATGCTGAAGCCACGCCCACTAGGAGTTAAAGGTACACACTCAAAAGAGCTCTACTGGAGGGAATGAGTTAAAATGGCTCGCAAGGGCAGTTAGCTTAGTACTAATCTATTAACCTATTATTAACTGCATAATGATGTAGTGTGGTAAACTAGTTAGGTAGGGGTTCTATTCCAAGACAGGCCAACTGTGTGTGTGTGTGTGTGTGTGTCTGCCTGCCTGAGGAAAAAAACAATGCTTTTTGGAGTATGCACAGTCTTTACAATTCACATAACCATCTTTGGCAATCCTGCTGTTGTCACCCACCTAGTAATACACCTCTGGGACTGCCACAGTCTTTACAATTCGCATAACCACTTTTGGCAATCCTGCTGTTGTCACCCACCTAGTAATACACCTCTGGGACTGCTGTAAACCAGTAATCTCCATAGCACATGCTGTAACTATATAAAGCTGTAGTGTGATACACTAGTTAGGTAGGGATTCTATTCCAAGACATGGCAGATGTGTGTGTGTGTTTGACAGCCAGAGCCTGTGTGGAGGTGGCTGTGAGTGTCTAACCACTGGACATGTTGGGTTGCGGATTTTGTAGTTATCCTATATTGTGCCCATATTATATGTCCCAATGTCCACCTTAATTGGAGTACAGATGTCAGTCAGCCAAGGGACTGTGTTGGCAAGCCATACCCCTACATCTGGCAAAAGGCCTGGTGAACAAGGTATGCAACCTTACTATTACCCGGAATATGTTCTGAATCCATGTGTCATACACTAACACACTTGCCTAGAATATCTCGCTATTTTGCTAGTACCCTGCACATTGATAACAGATAGTAGGCATGGTGTGATTGCAGTGGGCTGCAGAGGGCATGGCACCCTGTACAGCAGTACAATCGGTACATAATTGTGGACAATGTGCCTTCACTATGTTCCCCACTGGATGCCTGCAACATATGTGGTGCCATCAAATGTGATCCACAGAGGCCACACAATGCCTTACACATGTGCCCTGTATGGACCGATGCCACTAACACCAGGGAATACCTGTATCATGCTATCAATGTAGGTGCAGGGTCAACCTGCTGTCTATAAGCAGATCCTGCCACACCAGGCCAGTATTGGCATATCTGAGGATAACAATCTGTGTACACATGTGCCAGCCAAACCAGGTACACTTGTACATGTCACTGTACATTATTGTGGGACGTGCATATCCCAGGCAATGTTCATGTCAAGGACTATCAAACACAGACATGGCATGCATTGTAAAGCAATGGCCATACACAATGGTAACAGAGATGTCAGGACAGTTCTTACAACACCCATATGTGTGGGGCATTGCGGACACTACACCCCTGTACCACACTGCACACCATTGTCGGGTGGTGTGATGCCAAGGATTACCCCTCACCCAGCCTTGTACAGCCATCTTGCACAGCCATCCACTACACACCCATGAAGCAATGCACATATGCATGTCAGTACTGGCACCTTGTGTCTGCGTGTGGGGTATGATGCTCCCAACCACAGTCATACCCAGTATAACTGCCATTGGCATACCAACTGATGTCAGACACATTCACATGCTCTAGCCCATAGAACCTCTGGATATCCCCTTTGGTGCATGTAGTACCTGTGCATTACTGCAGTGTGGCAAACTAAGTAGTTAAGAGGTGTATTTGTGGGCCTGGCAAAGTGTGTCAATGTGTGTCCATTAGAGAGTGTGGTTGTGTTGACAATGACACCCATTCATGTGGACAACCATGTGTGCTACACCTAATATATGTCTACTATAGCTCTGTTGCAGATGTCACTCACTAGCACACATATATGTTCTTACAGCACACCAACATGTTGGCTTTGTGGCACAGGGAGTAACTGTATACACTTGTAATAGTAATGACTAGTCAGTCAGGGGTTTGAACCCTTGTACTGGTAGGTGTGTGACAGGCAATGCTTAGGTTTTAATCTTCAAGCCCTTCTCTGATGTATTTTGCTTCTGTCTGTCCCTTCCACACATTCTCTGGTGGATGTGGAGTTGTACACCTGCTCAGCAGCAGCTTGAGTTTTGTAAGTGATGGCCATGATCAGGTGATGGCCTCTGCCCCTATTGCAGTCCTCCTCTAGCTGATTGCATGTGGAACAGCTGTGATGATGTTCCCATAGTCAATCGCATGGAAACACAGTACAATATCTAGGAACATCATGCTGGTGTTTGCCCATGACAGTCGCTGTGAATGGCAGGGGATATGGTGTTTGGTAAATGGCATCACAGATGATATCTGGATGTTCCTCAAATAACATACATAGTGGAAATAGCCTAAAGACAGGAGGGTGATGTGCCAGACATGACTACAGCATGTAAGTGTAGCTATGATTCATTGAGACTACCACCAGTTTAACACGTTGTGTGTGGTAATGGCTACACAGCATGTTTTAAAACTGACAAGACAGTGCTCTGTTTGTGTGGGAACCCCCATCTGTAGGGCCATCTGTGGACTGGTCAGTGTGTGGAACCATTTGTTTCCTGTGTTACTCATTGAACACAAATCTGTGAACTGCAAGAGCATAGTGTGAGGAATGCAGTCAGTACATGGTGATAATGATGAGTTACTGCCATCGCATCCCTGATTGGCCATATGTCTCATGAAACAGTGGTATGACAGATACTGTCTGGTGTTCTCAGTGACATGCCAATAATGGGCCACTGTTCATAGCTGCAGTCACAAGTCTTCTACACTTTGTACAGATGTCATGCAGTATATATGCATGTGTTGTGCTCCCTCTGCAAATGTATACCATCTGTTGTGTTGGGTTGATGGTCATATCTATGCATGCTGTTATAAGTAATCCTGAATGCTGTTGACTATTACTAAGCCATAATTGTGTTAAAATTGCAACTCCATAGGCTGTATGGGTTTGGAGGTCTCGGCAGAACCTCCTGTCCCACTTCAGATGGCCATGGCACCAGGAGCCAGCACATCTGGGCCCAGCATTGGACCTCCACCTCTGTTGGCTCTGCACCACCTTCTGGTGCAACCACCACTGGGGATGGGGCTTGTCCCCCCTGGGATCGTGTCCAGACAGGAACATGTCCACTGTCGTACAGTCCCAGACGTGGTGCGTAGGGGGCTCAATAAGTGGTTTTGAGGCCAGATACGCCAGCTCGAGGGCAGAATGTCACATTTACAGAGTGAGCCTGCCCCTCCTAGACAGCCCTGAACACTGCCACCTTTGTGGCTGTTTTAGTGCAGTGGTGGCTGCACATGGCTGGGGACCTCCATCCCACTGTTTCCATCTGGGAGTTCATGGGATTGTGACTGCTGAACACCCCTCCCCGTCCAAGGTGTATCCCCCCACATGTGTCATATACCGACTCTATATGCTGTCTTACCTGTCATGCTACCCAACCTATCCTCCACGAGCATACCTAGTCTCCTTCCCCCACATCCCAATATCACCCTATGGAAACAAAAGGCAAATCAGTTCCTAGAACAACATTTGCCCCATACATAGCTGTCCATTTCACACATGTGTCCACTAGACACATATAATCCTTTTAATACGCATCACAACATACTCCAGTTGTCCTCACCTCTGTCTCTCAGGCACATGATCCTGGTATGCACATGAATCCTCAAGGTTCCAGGTACACATGATGCAGACGACCCCATTGTACACACAACACTACCGGTCCCTCTATGGTTATCCCATTTACCTTTTTCATGATGATGATGTCACACACAGCACCTTGCAAGAGTACTGTTCTCACATAATGACTGGACAGGAACTGTTATGTTAATGTAAATAAAATGCACAGAGTGATGTATTTGGCCAATGTACAAATGTTTGCGTGTATTAATGACACAGGTCTGTCTGAGGGAGTCTTGATATTAAATAGGACAACACCACTACATAATAAAGACATTGCTGGTGTTTCCCTTTTCATTCCTTTATAATGCTTTGTTGTCACATGGGATGTTCTTGATATATCTATATATATGTATGTATCTATATCTGGACATAAACACACACACATACATCTACATGATGGAATACATTCCCTATACTGTGGAATGACTGCACTGGATGATATGTTTGTGATAAGATCTGATGTCTGTATATCTGCCATGGATTAGTGGTAAATCACAATAGCTGTGTGTGCAGGGTCCTGGGTTTGAACCTTGTAGAGGCCGTTTATTTTGTTGCTGGGAAGAACAAGGCCATTGAATACGGAGTGATTAAGGCACTTTAAAGCAGTTGTGAGCGGGTGTGTATGGGTTTGCGTGGAGCTAAGCAATGCTAACCTCCGATTACAGTTTCTTACACTCAGTTAGCCTCTACATTGGTTCACCAATGTAATACTCGCATACTGGCGGCCAAACAGGCTTACATCCGCTTGCTCCCGCACTTGCAAATGCACTGCATTTGGTGTTTGCATCTGACACTCACACGCCTGGGTGGGAGTGAGGACTATGATATTACCTTGTGATGCCTATTACATTGGATTACATGCCTACAGTATCGGGAATGGCTGCCCATTATGTGAAAGCATGCCGTTTGACTGTATGGAATCCGCGGCCTGTCCGGTGTTTGATTTATATTATTGATGTGTTCCTCTTACAATCTGCACCTGTCTGGCTAATACATGGGAAATAACACTCTTCAGTACAAACAAGTAATTGGGTTTTGGAACCCACATCCTTCAGCCGAGTCATGCTGCTGCATACCTAATATTCTATCATCTTTTTAAGGTTGTCGGTGGAATATGTGCTTTCTGTCCCTATCATACCTGTCATACAATTTGGGAAAAATATCATCTGAATCAGGGACACATCATAACAACATCAGGGACACATTTAAATTATTAATGCTATTAACCTGACATATTGACAGATTCAGAGCATATGAATTCATACACATTTTCTGAGGTAAATGATGTTTATAACTCTTGTTGTCATTATTCATTATGTGTAATTCACTACCTTTCCTCCAAAAGTCACTAGTTTTAGGAGGGATTAAGTGGGACAGAGTTATAAATTGAGTCAAAATCAGGGATGTCATTGGAAATCAGGGACAGTTCAGATGTATGGTCCCTATTTATTCCCCCAATGGTTTTTGTCCTGTCCAATGGATTTGCTGTTAGGGGTTGACATGTATGGGTGTCAGCTATGCCCATTTTGGAATATTACTTAAATCCCCAGGGCGGTCCTAATATGACTGCATCAGCCAACACCTGCATGCCTAGGCCCATAATTGTGCCCCCATAGTTCTCCCACCTGCCCCTCCTGTATAGCACTCATCCTTACTGTGGGTGCAGGTGGGGTATAAACACACCACTACAAGCTGCCCACTCTCCGCGTGTCGGGACACATGTCATATTTTGTGTCGACCCATGGGTTATCAGGCTTGCACAACCTACTGGTCTGTGTATGTCTACAGCCTGGTTTGATGAATTATTACTGGGACTGACTCTGATAATCATTAATTTTTGGGTGTCCCACAAGGGACATCGATGTCTATGTTTCAAGACCTGGCAAGTCTCTCCCACTGGTTGTATCCTGCCTGTGGTCTGGGAAACAGTGGTGTGTTTACTTTTATTGTGTGTCTGTATGTCTCACTGGCCTAGCTGGGGGGGTGGGGGGTTGATGCTATGTGTTACACGTTTGTTTATTGGACCCTTCACCCCCATATGCAAAGCCTGTGAACATATGTAACTCGTAACTGCTGTATCATATCCTAGCTATATACATGTATATATTTACAGTCACACACACATATATATATATATATATATATATATATATATATATATATATATATATATCTATATATATATATATATATATATATTACGATATACAGATATAACTGTATATGTATGCATACATGCATATATTTATATATTGCTGTCTATATATATATATATATATATATATATATATATACATATAAATATATATAAAAAACAACATATGGGTCTATGGGTGTCTGCATATGTATGTATCTATATGTGGGTATATATATATATATGTATTCTGTCTCTGTATGTATACATTTGTACTACAGAGAGGCTTATCTCTATGTCACTATGGGTAGATATACACACACACATACCTTTCCATATATACATCTATATCTGGTTATTCCATTCCTTGCCATATAGATTACACTTTGCTGCAGTGGGACTCATAGTGAGTGTCGCTGCTTGTTAGGCGATGCCTCTGCCCAATGAACACATCCCTGGGGCTGTCCATATAGACCCACATCAGCCAACACCTGCACACCTAGACCCATAAGTAGCTACCCATAGTTCTCCAACCCGCACCTCCTCTTCAGCACCCATCCTTTTTCTGGGTCCTGGTCGGTTCTGAATACACCACTACACGCTGCCCACTCTCCACTTCATGGGACCCATTTCATACAATTGTCTCGACCCATGGGTCATCAGACTTTCCCACCCTTGTATTCCATGTATATATACACCCCAGCCAGAATGTTCGTTTTATCACCTTCTTTTGGTCTTGCCAATGTTTGGGGTGTCCCGCAAGCGATGCTGCTGTCTGTGTTCCAAGATTAGAATTCACGGGTTCACTGTGTATCCCCCAGTTGTATCCTGTCTGTGGTCTGGGGAGCAGTGGACTCTACATTGTTTGTGTGTATGTTTCCCATGTCCGTCTTGGGGGGGTGGAAGGTCATGCTACGTGTTTCATGTTTCTTGCTTCGGCCCCTCACTTCCTTTGGCATAACCTGTGAATATATGTCATTCTTGTTTGCTGTTTCCTATCATAGCTGTATATTTGTGTATATCTACGCACACACACACACACACACACACACACACACACACACACACACACACACACATAAATATATATATATATATGTATGTATACATGTGTATATATTTATATATATATATATATATATATATATATATATATACATATATATATATATATATATATATATATATATATATATATATATATATATATATATATATATATATATATATATATATATATATATATATATATATATATATATATATATATATATATATATATATATATATATAGTTCACTTCATATCATCGAATTTCATTTCTTCGAAGTTCAAAACATCGAGACCAAATCGTCGAAAACCCAAATTGTCAAAAACCCATATCATCGAATCTCAAATCATTGAAAACTAGAAAGGAACTAGAAAAAACATCCCAGACACTGTTTACTACATTTATGCAGGGGAGCAAGCCCGCCTGCACCCCCATAATTAAATATACCAAACCCAAGGTCGCACTACAGTGGGGTAGGAAATTACCTTCTTCCCCCACTGTAATGCAACCTTGGAGTTGGTATATGTATTTACGGAGGGTGTGGGGGTGGAGCCCCCCACTTGGGGGAGTGCAGGGGGGCTTGCCCCCCTGCATAAATGCAGTGCTAACTCTGTGGAATGTTATTTCTAGTTGCTTTCCAGTTTTCAATGATTTGAGATTCGAAGATATGGGTTTTCGACGATTTGGGTTTTCGACGATTTGGTCTTGCTGTTTTGAAATTCAGTGAAATGAAATTCGATGATATGAAGTGGAACCATATATATATATATATATATATATATATATATATATATATATATATATGTATGTATGTGTGTGTGTGTGTGTGTGTGTGTGTGTGTGTGTGTGTGTGTGTGTGTCTGTCTGTAAAGCAATGCATACCCAGCGCAAACACACTTACACATGCTTACTGGTGTTTATATAGGCTTAAACCTGATTACTAGTGCCTTATTCATTATGACATTGACACTTCGCTCCAGTTAACTTTTAATTGTTATTTTGCAGGTTATACAGAGGACAGATGTCACAATATGTTCATGTACAGATTACCGATGTTAAATGGTATGTGATGCAGTTATTATTATATATCTGTACATACTTATATTCATTTCCTATGCTGAGCACTGCTTAGACCCGCGCAAGCGCACTCAGACTTGCTTACTGGTACTTATATATGTTTACTGCTGTTTATTTGTGCTTACACCTGCTTACTAGTGCCTTATGCATTATGACAGTGCCACTTTGAATGATATTTAAGTTAAATATCTCATGCAATACTCTTATGTTAGTTTTACAGCAAAATGACATTCATTCCACATGGAAAATGATATGTGCTATTGTTGGGCTCGAACTGTGAATGCCTGTTCATTAGGCAGATGCTCTAAACACTACACTATTGACATTTATGTTGACTCCGCATGTTTTTCTCTATTTGAATGGATTTGATGTGTAAGCTACACTCGGTGGAGGGCAGCGACGTGCAAACATGCTGCGTTTTGCATACACCTTCGATATTGCAGCAATTCAAATGTATAATAGGGACATGTGGAATCTAATTGTGAAAGTTCTAGGGACAGGGCTCAACATTCCACTATGTCCTTGTGTGTTTACTACTTTGATTTTATTTCACTGTTCATGGACACTCTTGTATGCTTAGCATACATTTCGGTATCCACGAACACTGAATTACAGACTTACTATTAGAGGCAGGCTCTACTAATAGGCTTAATATTTTTTGCAACTGTCGGGTCATGTTTACGCCTCTGTAGAGCACTTATACATGTCCCCTGCACTCACACACTATTCCTGTGCACGTCGAGAGTGCAGTGGCGTGCCCTCATACATATTCATTTGGCGCTGCTGCACCATCTGTAGTGAGGACGCTCAGGGCAAGGCTAAAACTGTCCTTGCACCGAGCTTTTTGAATCCCGGGGATTGTCTTTTATCCATGACTAGGAGTCATTTTTCTATACATAAGCTGTTACTTGTCCTAAATTCCTAGCTGTAATACTAAATCCCTCCCTTTTATTTAATAAATATGTGCGCCATATCACCTTAATGGTTAATAACTCACTGCTAAGGACATGGAATATTTCAAGGTTCATTTCATCTTCTGCAGGAACAGCAAGACAGAAAGCAATACTTATTTTTTCTACTGGACTGTGCCCTCCTGTATGTGGTATCTGTGCCTCACTGTATAACTGCAAGAAATGAAAACCCTATTCAACATCACTTTCTCCTCATTTTGAACATTATTATAGTCTATTGCACAAGATTTCTTGACTGAAAAATCTGACCTCCTTTTGCATGCTTTTATTTCAGCTACAGAAGTTGACCTTATTTTGTATGCCTATCTGTATGTTATCCATGCTGCATGTCCCTTGCAGCTTCATTTTTTGTAGAAATAGTACTCTGGTCCTTAGAAGACTTCAGAACAAGTTATAAAATATTGACTGTTGTTCAATGCTGGAACCAAGCCACAGGACTCTCTAAGTAATATGCCTGATTGAACAAGTTAAGATCTTTGGTAATCACTTTTACCTACATAAAGAATATAGACACAAGACATTTAAATACAGTAATTATAAATATAGCTATATTAAGTGTCATGTAATACAAAATGATGCAACTCAATGAATGAAATTAATTTTCTGCTTTTGATACCACAGTAAAATGCATTATTTTAGCATTTACAAAGTCGTTTGCATTGTACTAGTTTCTTGATCGCAATTTAATTTCTATGGATGTACAGCATTATTCGGAATTAATCTGTTTGGGAATAATTTAAGGCTCAGAACACTCTGGCTAGCTCTCTTAAATTCAGTCTTAATGCAGAGATTCTATGATAATTCTGAAGGCATTCTCTCATAGACTAGATGGTAATATTTTATCTGACTCGGCACTCTGAGCTACCCTCGGTAAAGGAAGAAATGTAAACAAATAAGATTCTTCTGTTTCATTACATTGATCACTTGTTTTCCAATTCATCTGTAGATCTGTAGATCTAAACCTTGTAAGCATCAAGCTCTTGGTTACTCTGCTTGACATATCCCTGTGGCATGCAAACTACTTATGTGTATTAATTCCAATGTCCAGTCTCAACCTTTTTCTCCACTTTTACATTTTCCAGTTTTGTGTTGCACTGTTAGTTCCATTAAATCAAAGAAATGGTATAGATCTGTTTAAAGAAAGGCAACTTTGGTGGTGTGACTGTGACAACCTACCACTAGAAAACTAATCAAGGAGCTTGAGTCCTCACCACTGGCATCTGTGGGGGGGGGCATTCACTGTGAGGATAACAAGTACACACACAGTATTTCCAGATGCATCTCTCTGCACCAAGTGCAATTTCCCTTAAGAGCACACAGAGACCACAGTCAGCCCATGGTTGGTTTCTGTCTCTTCCTCCAGATCTCCAATAAGACTCCAAATTTGGCACAGCTATAGAGTTGAGATCTCAGCTGAGTGACCAAACCTAGACCTCCAGCACCCTCTCTGTCCAACCAGTGCTTTGTGTCCATGTCCAAGTAGCTGACACACACACTTTTTGAGGTTGGATTTACATGCACACACTCACACACACACACACACACACACACACACACACACACACACACACACACACACCTGGGAAAGTCTGGCACAGGTTTACTAGCTATGCTCCCTTCTGCCCAGACTATAAGGTAGTTACCACTGCCACCAGTCACTCCTTATCAGCTACTTTATGGCACTTAACAAAGAGTCTCCAATTTCACTGTACAATATTAATACTAATACAAATGGTAGTTTGGCCAAGAGGAAAGGTTGTTAGGAGTGGTCCACACATTGTCACCAAATAAATATGCCAATACTCTCAAAACGTAAATAGCTCTACAAAGATCAGCCACAATGAAAGTTTTAAATATATTTAATAACAAATAATAAAAGAACAATGTAGTATTAAATATATATTCACAGTGACATCAGAGTTCAAAACTTCAGGAAATATTTATAATAACATTGCAGCACGGCCCCACACAAATAAAGAAAAAAACAAAATCTAAACAAAGCTTCATTATATTCATGACTGAATCTGAAGGAATTATACTGTTCCCTAGAAACATACTTCATATAGAGCAAGGCAGATGATGTGGTGAATGGTTCTTGTTGTCATGTCCAAGACAGAATACAAAATGCTCTGTCTCACTGAGAGACTTCTCAAAATAATATCTAAAATACGATTGCTGGGATAGCTTGCAGAATTACATCATTTCTGGTCATCTGATTTCTAGTTCCCAGGCAAACTCCCCTTGCTGGCAGCTAGCAGCATTGAGCACCTACCTGTAAAAATACACAGACAAGGGTTTTGCTCAGATCTTTGGCAGATGCTAGATGTCATAAAACAATTGCATTCCTTCATGCTTCCAAAGTAGTAATTAGTTCACTCCAAAGACAATACAAAAAGCTTCCTAGTACAGACTTTGTGCCCCTAGCTGCACTGAAAACTTGAGAGATAGCCTCTTTATTGCCTAGCCTATAAAGTGATTTAATTTCAAATATTTTCTAAAGTTTGCTGGACTGAGGATAATGCTCCAGTTTCCTCTGTTAACATATACATTTAAACAGTTACAATAGTGCATGCACATCTCTGTTGTCTTCCAGTATGGCACACTGTGGATACATTTTAAACACAAGCACTTTGCAAATACATTTTCAACGCAAATGTCTGTATTAAGCAGTTTGATATACACATAACATACAATTCTAATACATTTGTCACACAAGCATCTTATATAAATTAGTTTGATATTCACAAATGACATATAATTATTTAAAAAATTCCAGCTAGCTGTGCTGGCAGTACCTCCTTTAGTCACACATCTTCCCCCCTTTGAAGACTCAAGCTAGTTTTTCAAGTGCCCCTTTAGAAACATTGCTTGAGATGAATAAGCCTATCTGGGAATACATTACCTGATATACTGTTTTGAGATTCCAGCTACATTTGCATTGCTGATGCCATTATAATGTTGCACTGTCATATCATATGGCTGCAACCCTCGGCTCCAGCATAGTAATTTGTGATTTTTCTGGCTGGCTTGCTTTAGCCAGAGATCCCCCTCAGACTCCTCCTACCTCCTCCTGCAAATACTTAACACCAGGGCCTCTCTATCATGGCAAGGTTTCAGCATGTTTACATGGAACAGTTTGTGCCCCTGCCTCCTGCCGAGCAGTTCAGCCATGTAGTTAACATCACTGAACTTCCTAACCTCTTTGAATGGTCCCTCTAAAGTTGCCTTCAGCTTGTTGTGTCTGACAAAAATGAGAACCATAACCTGCTGCCCTACAGCATAATCTCTGGCTCGAGCATTTCTGTTATATCAAACCTTTTTCTGCTGTTGGGCTTCTGCCAGGTTCTTCTGAGCTAAGCCCTTGAGTTCACTGACCCTTATCCTGAGGTTTAGGATATATGCCACAACAGACTTCTTGTGAGATTCACACAAACCCTCCCACTCACTGTGAATCAAATCTAGAGGTCTCCTCACCCTATGCCCATACAGCAACTCAAGAGGTGAACAACCTGTGGATTCTTGGGGAACTTCTCTGTAAGCAAACAACAGATGGGACAAATTTTTGTCCCACTACCTCTTAAACTGGTCTTCAAATGCCCATATCATAGTCTTTAATGTAGAGTTTAACCTCTCTACAAGACCATTAGTTTGGCGATGGTAGGGGGTGGTCTTTAGGTGCTTCAACCCACAATGCTTCCACAGACAAGCCAGCAGGTCTGACATGAAATTAGCATCTCTGTCAGTCAGTGTTTCTTTTGGGAAACCTACCCTGCTGAAAATATCTAGCAAAACATTTGCTACTTTTTCTGCCTGAATGGAGAACAGGGCCACTGATTCATGGTATCTGGTAGCATAATCTACTACCACTAGGATATCCTTCTTTCCTGTGGAAATTGGGGGTACTCAAAGGGCCCCACAGTATCCATAGCTACCCTCTGAAATGGCTTCTCAACCACAGACAAAGGCATCAAAGGACCATTGACTTTGTCTCCTGCCTTGCCTACTTTTTGGCAGTGCTCACAGGTCCTGCAGTACTCTGTTACATCCCTGGAAGTCCCAGGCTAATACACGTTATGACATAACACATCTCTTGGTGTACTTTATTCCCATATGACCTGCAAAGGGAATGCCACTAGCTATAGCTAGAAGTGCCAGATGGTAGGCTCTGGGCAATACCAATTGCTGTATTCTCTCACCCTCTAGCCCTCCGTCAGGGGTCCACACTCTATCAGTAACACTTTGTTCCAGTATACAGATTCTCCTTTTCCTTGAGAATCAGGTGCCTATCCAGCTACCTCCCTCAAGCCTTGTAATGTAGGGTTTCAGAGGTAAACCTATTTTAACTCTCTCTTTGTAAACCTCCCCAGCTTCCCTTTCACAGGAAGTCTGCTATCCTCTTACAGTGGTGCCTCACTATCAGCCTGGGTATTGCAGCTCACCTCTGCCATTGCAGTCACTTTGTCCAAGGGAATATCAGTACACACCAACAGCTGTGGATCACCTTCAGTCTCACTGCTAAAGGTTAACTCCCTTCTGGAAGTAACCACCTCACCAGTCCTGGCTTCAAGTGTGCAGTTAGTCTGCCCCCCCCCCTCCCAGGCTACACATGCCTGTCTCCAAGCCTGATTGCATGTAACTGCATACACACAATGTACTGCATTATCAAAATTATTCCTTATTGGGACATCTGCAGGGATATCCTCAAACTTGCCTACTTGCTTCCTTCCTTTTCCACCCTCCCAGTCAAGGTGAACCCTAGCCAAAGATATTTTGAATGGGGTTTCTCATAAATCTCGGACTGGAGTAGACTGCCCAAGCAGGTAGTGCTTCTCTTTAACCATTGTAGGCTTCACAATGGTTAGGTCAGAAGCTGTGTCGCTCTTAGCAGTGACCTGTTTCCCATCTACTAAGATGGGATATAACCTCTTGTGATAGTTTGATAACCTTTTTGTCTCCAGACAACTTAGCACTGGCATTCTGTCATTCCCACTTGCTGGCTACCCCACCTTTTATTCCCCACCTTGTCTCCATGGGCATCTATATGCTACTGACCTCACTGGTTACATTTAAAACATTTAACCCTTGATCTGGCCATGTACCTGAAATAGTGGCTTCCCCTGTTACTGTCAAACTGTACTGGGGAAGTTTAGGCTGCTAACCATGGGTTCCCTTATACCCGTGCATAGCACTAGTTATCCCTTTCCTGTGCAGCGATGCCCTGCTTGCTAAGAATAGGTCTCCTTTTTTTTCCCCAACTCATATGCAGTATTGCACTCCCTATCTGCCAACAAGATTCTCATGTCCTCAGGCAAAGTGCTAAGGGCTTGTTCCCTCAGCAAAAGGTCTGCCAGCCCTTAAAAAGTGGTGACCTGACATGCAGACACATACACACACACACACACACACACACACACACACACAACTATGAAAATAAGTGCTTAACTCAGCAATACAATAACACACAGTTTCTTCTGCCTTGCATCAATGATCACACAACTTTTTCTATAAGCTTCAGGTGTTAACTTAAAACACTCTAATAAACAATTTTAACTGTATTATAATTGTAGCAATCTGTATCAGACCATATAGAAACAGCAGTTACAGATTTACCATGGAGTAAGGGGGTCATGAACCACACCCAGAGCCCTTGATCAACATTATACTGTTTACATACCCTTTCAAACATATGAAGAAAATTATCACCTTTACTGACCTTTTTTCCTTCTGGGTTTCGATTACTCCCTTCCCCATTACTTCCATGACCTTGGCGAAGAGTCAGCATTTCCTTTTCATGTTGCCTCTGCCTCTCATTTTCTTCAGCTTCCAGACATCTCATTCTCTCTGTTAATTCTAATTCTAATTGTTTCTCCTTTTCTTCAGCCTCCAAATGCTGTAGTCTCTCTGCTAATTCTAGCTCCAACCATTTGGCCTCCAGTTCAAGTATCTTTAACTCTAGATGGATTTTAAGTCCTCTGAGGAAAAATTGAACTGTCCCTTTTCTGAGAGTTGTACATCCTCGAGATCAGTCTAGTTGTCCTACTGACTGCAGGTCTGTGATGCAGGTGTGGTTAAGGATACAATAATGTGTCCTTTAGTCAGGTTGGCATGCCCCAGTCCTTTGACTTGGCACACCTCAGCCAACTGGTTCCTTGTCAGCTTGCCATAATCCTCCACTGACATCCCTGCCTACTGTCCCTGACTAACTAAGCTAACAAGAGAATGAATAAAACTATTGTGATATGAAGCTCTGAATGTCTACTGTGTGGCTGCTTGAGAGTACAAACACCTTTTTAGTGAAAACTGTTTACAGCGTACAGGAATTCAATATCCACACCACTGAATCCCAATATGTGATATGGTGATCCCACCACTGCCAGCCAATTAATATGTGATGTGGATATCTGACCACTGCACACCAATTAATATGTGATGACCCACCACTGGATAAGTAATCAAGGAGCCTCAGTCCTCCCCACTGGCACCTGTGGGGGGGGGGGCATTCACTGGGAGGATAACAAGTACACACACACAATATTTCCAGATGCAGCTCTCTGCACCAAGTGCAATTTCCCTTAAGAGCACACAGAGACCACAGTCAGTCTTGGGCTGGCTTCTCCCTCTTCCTCCAGATCCCCTAAAAAGACTCCTCACTGGCAAAATAATAGAGTTGAGAACTCAGCAGAGTGACCAAGCCTAGACCTCCAGCACCCTCTCTGTCCAACCAGTGCTTTGAGTCCATGCCCAAGTAGCTGACACACACACACACACACACACACACACACACACACACACACACACACACACACACACACACACACACTCTTTAAGGTTTGATTTACACACACACCCACACGCACACACACACACACACACACACACACACACACACACACACACACACACACACACACACACACACACATATACACACACACCTGGGAAATGGTACACATTTACTAGCTATGTCCCCTTCTGCCCATACTACAATCACTTCTTATTAGCTACTTTAGGGCACTTAACAAAGGGTGTCCAATTTTACTGTATAATATTAATACTAATACAAATTGTAGTTTGACCAAAAGCAAGGCTGTTGAAAGTTACCCACACAGGGTCACCGAATAAATATGCAAGTACTCTCAAAATGTAAATAGCTCTACAATGATCAGCCACAATAAAATGTTTAAATATATTTAATAATAAATAATAAAAGAACAAGACAATACTAAATATATATTCACAGTGCCATCAGAGTTCAAAACCGCAGGAAATATTTAAAATAACATTGCAGTACAGGCTCACACAAATAAAGAAAAACAAAATCTAAACTAAGCTTCACTATATTCTTGACGGAATTTGAGAGAATTTTACTGTTCCCTAGAAACTTACTTCATCTAGAGCAAGGCAGATGGTGTGGTGAATGGTTCTTGCTGTCATGTCCAAGACAGGATGCAGAATGCTCTGTCTCACTGAGAGACTTCTCAAAATGATCCCCTGGATTCTAGACGCTCGGCGCAAGGACGGTTTTAACCTTGTGTCGAGTGTCCTCACTACAGATGGCACAGCAGCACCATATGAATATGTATGAGGGTGTGCCACCACACCCTCGACATGCACAGGAAATTTGTGCAAGTACAAGTGCTCTACGGAGGCGTAAACATGCCCTGACACTTGCAAAACCTACTATGCCTTCTAGTAGAGCCCGTCCCTAATAGTAAGTCAGTAAATCAGTGTCTGTGGATACTGAAATGTATGCTATGTATACAGTATAATATAACTGAAGTAGTAAACACACAAGCATGTAGTGGAATGTTGAGCCCCGTCCCTAGAACATTCAAAATTAGATTCCCTGTCCGTGTGTCCCTATTATACATTCGAATTGCTGCAATATCAAAGGTGTAAGCAAAGCACAGAGTGCCTGCACATCGCTGCCCTCCGCCAAGCGTAACTTACACATCATATTCATTCAAATAGAGAAAACCATGCAGAATCAACATAAGTGTCAATAGTGTAGTGTTTAGAGCATCCGCCTAACAAACAGGCATTCAAGGTTCTAGCCCAACAATAGCATATATCATTTTCCATGTGGAATGAATTTTGTTTTGCCATAAAACCAACATAAGAGTATTGCATGAGATATTTAACTTAAATATCATTCAAGCAAAATGGCACTGTCATACTGAATAAGGTACTAGTAAGCAGGTGTAAGCACAAATAAGCAGCAGTAAACACATATAAGTACCAGTAAGCAAGTCTGAGTGCACTTGCACGGCTCTAAGCAGTGCCCAGCATAGGAAATGTATATAAGTATATACAAATATATAATATATATACATACATATATACATATATATATATATATATATATATATATATATATATATATATATATATATATATGTATTTTAATGTATATATATATATATATATATATATATATATATATATAGATACATATATACATATATATATCTATGAAGAAAGAATGATGTAACAATAAAGCATACAAAAGGAATGAGAAGGGAATCAACAGCAACCCCAGTATTATATAGCGCTGTCAGCATATGACATATCAAGCTGGGCATGAGTGAGCAAAGCACTGCTACACACACCACACACAGGATATTACCAGTGGGAGTAACATTGTTGATTTGCTAAGTCTACTTTACACACAGAGGGTAGTCCCTGGTGGGACTACCCAAAAATTGATAGGATGATTGGCCATCCGACCATTACACAAGCAAGGGCAGGTATGTTCAAGGACTAAATGGTGGGAGAGCCTGAGAATACATGAGTTGGGACAACATACGTGTAGGGCCCCTAATGCTCAGGAGAGGGCAATGTGTGGATGTATGTCATGGCTGCGATAACAAGTGGACAATGGATGGTATGCATGTATTGTAATCACGGGTGTGGTGAAGGAACTATGGGTATGAAATTATGGAGCCAAGCATGCCAGGGTTGGATGGGCTGGTTCTAATTGGACCAACCCATGGAGGTTATTGAGTTCGTTATAAGTATATATGCATACACACATGCAGACATCAATATGTAGAAGTACATTTTCTGTAACACATTCATTCCATTTGCAGACATAAATAACATGAATGTGCCCTTACAAACCTCAACAGTAGATAGAATAATAGGTTGTGCAGAAGAGGTACAGGGCGAAACTGTTAAAACGCAGAAGTGTGTACAATGTCCGAAGTCAGTGCTGTGCTGAAAATAATCAAATGTGAGGACTTTCCCCCACATGGAATCATTCCTGTAATCTGTCTGGTATGGCAACGCCAAGTACTAAACCGGTCTATTTGTAAAAGAAATGCACTGAACACGTACATAATTAGGTGCTCATGTGTAACATGTGCATTACCACACAGTTTACTGTAGTGTCATGTTAACAGGAATAAGGATGTAATGAAGTACAGAGTCTAATCTTGACATAAACACATGCGTGTCCCATGTGGGACAACCCAAAAATTGTGAATAGTATTCTTTTGGTCGCTCATGTCACCAATGTTTGTGGACTAAATGTTTGGGAGTTCTAAGGATACATGGAGTGAGTCAACCAATGGGATGGGTCTATAGGAGTAGGCAGTAGCCAATGTGTAGTGGTGTGGATACACTGCGAATCCGACTGGAGAATGGACGACTGCAGTGTTAGGGAGGCATTGGGGTGTGTGTTTGGGGAACCAGGAGCCATGGGTATATGGGTATATATGCAAATGAAGCCACACAGCAATAGTGTATTGGTTAGAGCAACCGCCTAACGGACATACATTCCCGTACTGAATCCCACTGTATCACACACCATTTACCATCGGCAATCTGTACATGAACATATTCCGACATCTGTCCACTGTATAACCTGCAAAATAGCAATTAAAAGTTAACTGGAGTGAAGTGTCAGTGTCATAATGAATAAGGCACTAGTAAGCAGGCCAAGCATATATAAACAACAGTAAGCATGTGTAAGTGCGTTTGCGTGGGGTATGTAATGCTTTACAGACACACACACACACACACACACACACACACACACACACACACACACACACACACACACACACACATGTGCCCTTGAGCTGGCGTATCTGGCCTCGAAACCCCTTATTGAGCCCCCTACACACCACGTCAGGGATTGTACAACAGCGGACATGTTCCTGTCTGGAACTGCTCCCAGGGGGGACAAGCCCCATTTTCAGTGGCAGTACCACCAAAAGGTGGTGCAGAGCCAACAGAGGTGGAGGTCCAAGGCTGGGCCCCAGATGTGCTGGTGCCTGGTGCCATGGCCAGCTGAAGTGGGATAGGGGCTTCTGCCGGGACCTCCAAATTCATACAGCCTATGGTGTTGCAGTTTAAACACAGACATGGCGTAGTAATAGTCAACAGCATTCAGGATTACTTACGACAGCATGCATAGATATGACCATCAACCCAACACAACAGATGGTAGATATTTGCAGAGGGAGCACAACACATGCATATATACTGCATGATATCTGTACAAAGTGTAGAAGACTTGTGACTGCAGCTATGAACAGTGGCCCATTATTGGCATGTCACTGAAAACCCCAGACAGTGTCTGTCATACCACTGTTTCATGTGACATATGTCCAGTCAGGGATGCGATGGCAATAACTCATCACTGTCACCATGTACTGTCTGCAATCCTCACACTATGCTCCTGCTGTTCACAGATGTGTGTTCAGTGAGTAAAACAGGAAACAAATGGTTCCACACACTGACCAGTCCACAGATGGCCCTACAGATGGGGGTCCCTCACAAACAGAGCACTGTCTTGTCAGTTTTAAAACATGCAGAATAGCCATTACCACACACACACCTTGTTAAACAGGCAGTAGTCTCAATGAAGCATAGCTACACTTACATGCTGTAGTCATGTCTGGCACATCACCTTCCAGTCTTTAGGTTATTTCCTACTGTGTATGTTGTTTGAGGAACATCCAGATATCACATATGATGCCGTTTACTAAACACCAGATCCAGGTACCCCTCACAGTGACTGTCATGGGCAAACACCAACATGATGTTCCTAGATATTGTACTGTGTTTTTCATGTGAATGGCTATGGAAACATCATCACAGCTGTTTCACATGCAATCAGCTAGAGGAGGACTGCAATAGGTGCAGAGGCCATCACCCGAACATGACCATCACTTACAATACACAAGCTGCTGCTGAGCAGGTGTACACCTCCACATCCACCAGAGAGTGTGTGGGAGAGACAGACAGAGGCAAAGTACATCAGAGAAGGGCTTGGAGACTAAAACCTAAGCATCGTCGGACACACACACCTACCAGTACAGGGGTTCAAACTCTTGACTGGCTAGTCATTACTATTACAAGTGCATTCAGTTACTCCATGTGCCACAAATCTGACATGTTGGTGTGCTGTAAGAACATATATGTGTGTTGGTGAGCGACATCTGCAACAGAGATATAGTAGACATACATTAGGTATAGCACACATGGCTGTCCAGTTGACACACACCTACCAGTACAGGGGTTCAAACTCTTGACTGGCTAGTCATTACTATTACAAGTGCATTCAGTTACTCCATGTGCCACAAATCTGACATGTTGGTGTGCTGTAAGAACATATATGTGTGTTGGTGAGTGACATCTGCAACAGAGATATAGTAGACATACATTAGGTGTAGCACACATGGCTGTCCACGTGAACATATGTCATTGTCAACACAACCACACTGTCTAATGGACTCACATTGACACTCTTTGCCAGGCCCACAAATACAGTCCCAAACTACTTAATTTGCCAGACTGCAGTAATGCACAGGTACTACATGCACCACAGGGGATATCTGGAGGTTCTATGGGCTAGGGAATGTGAATGTGTTTGACATCTGTCGGTATGCCAATGGGAGTTTTACTGGGAGTGCCTGCGATTGGGAGCATCATACCCCACATGCAGACATAAGGTGCCAGTTCTGACATGCATGTGTGCATTGCTTCATGGGTGTGTAGTGGCTGAATGTGCAAGATAACTGTACAAGGCTGGGTGAGAGGTAATACTTGGCATCACGCTACCTGACAATGGTGTGCAGTGTGGTAGGTGTAGCATCTGCAATGTCCCACACAGATGGGTATTGTATGAGCTGTCCTGATGTTCTGTTTACCATTGTGTATGGCCATAGCTTTGCAATGCATGCCATGTCTGTGTTTGATAGTCCGTGACATGGACATTGCCTGGGATGTGCATGTCCCATAATAATGTACAGTGACATTTACAGATGTACCTGGTTTGGCTGGCACATGTTGTGTACACAGACTGATATCCTCCAATATGTCAATACTGGCCTGGTGTGGCTGAACCTGCTTATAGTCAGCAGGTTGACCCAGCACCTGCATGGATAGCATGATATAGATATTCCCTGGTGTTAGTAGCATCGGTCCATACAGGGCACATGTGTAAGGCATTGTATGGCCTGTGTGGATCACATTTGATGGCATCACATATGTTGCAGGCATCCAGTGGAGAATATAGTGAAGGCACATTGTCCACAATTATGTGCCTATTTTACTGCTGTACAGGGTGCCATGCCCTCTGCAGCCCACTACAATCACACCATGCCTACTATCTGTCATCAATGTGCAGGGTACTAGCAACATAGCGGGATATTCTAGGCAAGTGTGTTTGTGTATGACACATGGGTTCAGGATGTATTCTGGGTAATAAGATTTTAAGAATTTTTCTTCAGATTATTTGTTAAGATTTCTGCATTGCCGCCTACTTTTTGGCATTTTCCAGCTTGCTAAACTTGATATCTGTATTAGGAACTGTATTTAGAACACATCTAGAGCCTGTTTACTGCATTTCCTGTGTTGCACTTATTTTAAAATCATTTTTTTCTTAAAACTTGCATTTTACCTGCCTCTGGCCTAGCACTCAAGTGTGGGGTCATTTATTGCACTGTTCTAATTTGGTACTACTTGTGTATCTCTGCTATCTTTAAACAAAACAAAAAAACAAAAAAGTCTTGCTTTTTTCCCACTTTCTGAGATTTAAAAAAAAAGTTCAGTTACAGATTTGCTGTTCTGAACTGTTTGTAAGTTTCTTGGAGGCCATTGCTTGCTTGGGCTAAAATGAAGTCTCTGTGTTCATCAGTGGCAGTGATAAACACTGAACAGCCTGCCTGCCCCTGTGGGAGTGGTTACTGCCTAGAAACTGTAGTTTTATTGGCCTTTTTGGGTCAATTCCAAACTCCTTGATCCCCCTCTCTTAAAACCCGATTGCCTCTTGGTTTTGGCATCTATACAGACTTGTTGGCTGTTGGTGAAGCACCCACCAAGAGGAGAAAATGCTGAGAGAAGAAAGGAGCCACTTTTGAGATTTTAAGTATTTTTCTTCGGATTATTTGTTAAGATTTCTGCATTGCTGCCTACTTTTTGGCATTTTCCAGCTTGCTAACCTTAATATCTGTATTAGGAACTGTATTTAGAACACATCTAGAGCCTGTTTACTGCATTTCCTGTGTTGCACTTATTTTAAAATTGTTTTTTTTTTTCTTAAAACTTGCATTTTACCTGTCTCTGGCCTAGCACTCAAGTGTGGGGTCATTTATTGCACTGTTCTAACTTGTTGCTACTTGTGAATCTCTGTTCTCTTTAAACAAAACACAAAAAAACAAAAAAATCTGGATTTTTTCCCACTTTCTGAAATTAAAAAAAAAAGTTCAGTTACAGATTTGCTGTTCGTAACTGTTTGTAAGTTTCTTGGAGGCCATTGCTTGCTTGGGCTAAAGGGAAGTCTCTGTGTTCATCAGCGGCAGTGGTATACACTAAACAGCCTGCCTGCCCCTGTGGGAGTGGTTACTGCCTAGAAACTGTAGTTTTATTGGCCATTTTGGGTCAATTCCAAACTCCTTGATTCCCCTCTCTTAAAACCCGATTGCCTCGTGGTTTGGCATCTTTTCAGACTTGTTGGCTGTTGGTGAAGCACCCACCAAGAGGAGAAAATACTGAGAGAAGAAAGGAGCCACTTTTGAGATTTTAAGTATTTTTCTTCAGATTATTTGTTAAGATTTCTGCATTGCCGCCTACGTTTTGGCATTTTCCAGCTTGCTAAACTTGATTTCCATATTAGGAACTGTATTTAGAACACATATAGAGCCTGTTTACTGCATTTCCTGTGTTGCACTTATTTTAAAATCGTTTTTTTCTTAAAACCTGCATTTTACCTGTCTCTGGCCTAGCACTCAAGTGTGGGGTCATTTATTACACTGTTCTAACTTGTTGCTACTTGTGTATCTCTGCTATCTTTAAACAAAACAACCCCCCCCCCAAAAAATCTTGCTTTTTTCCCACTTTCTGAAATTTAAAAAAAAGTTCAGTTACAGATTTGCTGTTTACGTTTCTTGGAGGCCATTGCTTGCTTGGGCTAAAGGGAAGTCTCTGTGTTCATCAGTGGCAGTGGTAAACACTGAACAGCCTGCCTGCCCCTGTGGGAGTGGTTACTGCCTAGAAACTGTAGTTTTATTGGCCATTTTGGGTAAATTCCAAACTCCTTGATCCCCCCTTTTTAAAATCCTCTTTTGCACATTTTTGCGCTTAGCGCAGCATGTGGCAGCGCCGCTTAATCAGGTTTAAACTATTCCCGGCTCCACAAAGTCTGCTCTTCACTTTTTCCCTTAGAACTGTTCCAAATCTCAAAGTAAGCACACTATTTTCCTTCTAAAACCCAGCAGTAGCTAGGATAAGTGTCTTATAAGTAAGCACTAATAAACTAAAGCACTACACCCTCTTATACTCCCTTTAAGTACTTGGCTCCCTATTGGTCCTTTTTGATCAAGTCAAAAAGTAATTCCTTAAACTATTCTGGCATGTCCAAAAGTCAGTTTCAGGTTTACTCTCCAGTCCAGCTGGTGAATATGGGAATCTTGAGGCAATGTTACAACCGCCTTATGTATACAGACCACCCTCTCCTCTTCCCAACAAACTCAAATATATGTGAGAGATGCAGCTATATAGCCAAACTGGAGGCTGAGCTCTCTCAACATAGTACTGGCATGGTCAGTTTGGAGGAGAAGGTAATCACACACACCACAAATCCAGTCTCACATAGACCTATCGCAACAGCAAACCAAACACATAAACACACAAAAACATACTCGGAGGCTCTATATAAAAATCTGCCCAAGTAACAGAGACCTCCAATGCAGACATCCAAGCAACTGCTACCCCACAACAATACCCACATATCACATAGTTCACAAAGTCAGTGTGCCACACAGTCACAGCCCTTAAGGCTAAACAACACACTTAATACACTTGTAATAGGTGACTCTATTGTCAGACACACTGACGTCCCTCTCACCAGGCTGAACAAGGAGAAGGTCACTGTAAGCTGCCTGTCGCATGCCAGGATCCGCCACATAACACAAGCACTCAGGTCACTCCAAAGCAAGTACAAATATGACTCCGTCATTGTCCATTCTGGTGTGAATGACCTGAGACATACCTCCCTGGATTACATGAAAAGAGACATAGAGGAGCTCTCTGATCATGTGGCCCAGGCCGGTATGACCCTGACCTTGAGTAGCATCTTACCCTCACCAAGAATGATACCACAGTATAAAGACAAAATGATAAATTTCAACAATTGGTTAAAGTATTGGTGTCACTTAAAGGGGATCCAGTGTCTGTCAGCCTGGGATGACATGCTTGACAAGCCACATTGCTTCGCTAGGGACAACTTGCACCTGTCACCCCTGGGTTTTCAAATACTGGCCAATGCTCTTGCCACCCCCATAGTGCCTTTTTTAGGCAAGGCTCAAAAGACAAACCCACCTCCTTAGACAACACAAGGAAAAAGAAACTAAGGGTAATGCTGCTCAATGCCAGAAGTCTAAACCTCAAGATGCACGCAGTCAAGGCTCTCCTCAGTATGGAGAATATCGATATCTGTGCAGTAACAGAAACCTGGTTCAAGGCTCCCGAGAGCACCCCAGCACTACCAGGCTATACCTCATACCATGCTTTTCGGCCCCAAAACTCGAACTGAACCACAAGAGGAGGGGGAGTATCCATATTCATCAAAGATACCCATACCTCCAGGCTAGTGGCACTGCACAAAGCATCTGAGACCATCCATGTGCAACTAACAGTGGGCAAAACTGCCTTCCAGTTTGTAGCCTGCTACAGACTACCCTCCCAAACTCAGGAACCCCACTCCACTTACCTGAAGACACTGGAGAATATGAAGGTCTCTCCAAACACCATTATATTGGGTGACTTTAACTACCCAAACATAGACTTTGAGCACTACTCAAGCCCCAACACCCTAGCCCAACGGTTCCTAGAATTTATAAACTCAAATGCTATGGAACAACTGGTCACTACTCCCACAAGAGGGGAAAACATATTGGACCTAATCATCACCAACATGGGGACTCTATGTTCCATACCAGAGGTATACCCCTCATTGGTAAGATCTGACTATAAATGAATCACTATGGACATCCATATCCCGTCCCCACCCCCAGCAAAGGAAACCACAGTCAAAAACTTCTCAAAAGCAAATTTACCCCTTCTCAAAACTGAGGTGGAATCCTTCAAAGACCCAGGGCCAGTGGAACATATGGTCCAAACCGCAGAATCCTTTACAAATGCATTCTATGGATACCTACAGGAATGCATGGATCGTGTTATCCCAAATAAAACCAAGACACACTCCTCCAAAGTCAGGAGACCTGTCTGGTGGACCCCAGCCATAAATAAGCTGTACAACAGAAGGAGGAAGCTACTACATGATAGAGCAAAATCCCTGAAAGGGAAGGCAACTCTGATTAGTACTAGCAAGAAACTACGATCCCTCATAAAATCATCTAAGGCTAGCTTCGAAAGAAAAATTGCACAAGACGCTAAAGATAATCACAAGGCTTTCTTTAGTTATGTCAGAAACCTGGGTGGAAACTCCCAGATATGGTCT
>NC_056726.1:642046126-642121126 GCF_019279795.1 Protopterus annectens | reverse complement strand
ACTGAGGTGCAGGTGTCAAGATAACTTCTCCCGGCTGTGTTAGTAGTTGTCATTATTAGCAGGACTGCTACCCTAAGTATATCTCACATTGGTCATATACACAAGTCCTGCCGCTGTCCATTACCTTACATGGGGCATTTGCTACCAAGCACATTAATGCCATGTGCAGTAATGTTATGGTATGGGTGGCAACTGCTAGACCAAAACAATGAGCCAATGTCCTGCTGTTTTTATGAGGTTGTCCAGTGTCTGTAATTCTGGGCTGTAATGACAGAATGATGAGCCTTCAACACAGAGCACATGCATCCATTTTACATGTGCGTGTGTGGATAATACCTAGGTCGCATTTACCCATATAGCCACATTCCAAGGCAAATGCCCTACACACAGAAGTAACACCTCGGCAACTACATGACAATTGCATTGGATGCTTATGCTAACCCATGCTAGATGTGTGGCTTTTGTAATCCATTTGCCCAATACAGGACTGCAATCAGTTTCTCTCAACATTTAAACAGATTGAACTCTACAGATCCCTACAAAATGGTGTCTACAGGACTGCAATCAATTTCTCTCAACATTTAAACAGATTGAACTCTACAGTTCCCTACAAAACGGTGTCTACAGGACTGCAATCAGTTTCTCTCAACATTTAAACAGATTGAACTCTACAGTTCCCTACAAAACGGTGTCTACAGGACTGCAATCAGTTTCTCTCAACATTTAAACAGATTGAACTCTACAGTTCCCTACAAAATGGTGTCTACAGGACTGCAATCAGTTTCTCTCAACATTTAAACAGATTGAACTCTACAGTTCCCTACAAAACGGTGTCTACAGGACTGCAATTAGATTCTCTCAACATTTAAACAGATTGAACTCTACAGTTCCCTACAAAATGGTGTCTACAGGACTGCAATCAGTTTCTCTCAGCATTTAAACAGAGTAGGTTGCACACACAAAAAGCATTTGTTAAGCTTTCACTTACAGTGCTTTGTAATTAAGCAGGTCACCATATTGGTCAGCCATAGGGCTCTTTGTTTCTACTTGAGTGGTTGCCTCCTTCGCCTGTAACTGAAGTAAATTGACTCTTACATTAAGAGCTGTAATACTTACCTTATAGCTTTAGGACACCTTAGGAAACCTTGTAAACTGCAATAGCCCCGCTACATTCACCCTCGCTATGCTCGGGCTCTTTTCGCTCCCCTCCCTGCCCCCAATTCCCTCCCACCCCCAGTACCTCTAAATTTATAGTACTATAGCCACTCCCCCATTTTCTAGATCCTATCTGCTTTCATCTGGGATAATTCCACCCACCCCCCATTCTACTACCTACATTTTAATAGCACCTATTAGCTTTCATCTGGCATTCTCCCATCCCCCTTCCAGTACCTTTACCTCACCACTCTATCTTCTGGTGTTGCATCACCAGGTAAAACAGTTCCTTAACTCACTAGCTGAATCACAGATAATGATATACTCCTGTTTACTACCCCTCTTGCTCACACCATACCTCCTTACCTTGTATGAAAACCAGTTTCTCACGGGATTTCAGGTCCCAAAAGGCCATACTATCACCCCAGCTGTAAATCCTTCCACCTTCAACCATGCTTACAGTACCAGATCCTATCCAACATCTTGTTCAGTCTATCAACATCTCAACCCCAGGCACATTAGCTCTAGATCCAAACACTACCACAAACTAGTAAACAAATTCCTAAAGTTCATTACCAAGTATAGACTCAACCTAATATTTGGTGGTGATATTCACCCCAACCCTGGCCCACTCACTTCTGATACACATACTCCCTCTACTTGCAATCTAAGCTACAAACCTACAATTAATAGGCCAACTAACTCTCTCCTAGTCCGTCATCTCAATATTAGAAGCATTAATAACAAGGTACATGAATTGCATGCACTTCTAGATGTCCACTCCCCTGAGATTCTCTGTTTATCTGAAACCTGGTTAAAACCTAACACTATAGACAATGAAGTGTTACCACCTGGGTACAACATACACAGGCTGGATCGTGCTTCAAGGAAGGGGGGTGGGGTAGCTGTACTCTATAAATCTGAGTTGAATGTCACCATAGATGTAATACAACCTCCTCAGATTAATAACTCAGAGATTCTTGCCAAGAAATTGCAATTTAATAAAAATAAATGTATTAATATAATCTGTATGTATATTCCCCCAGGTAACAATATATATACATTTGAAGATACCCTGCACTGGCTATCATGTCACTACCCCCAAGAAACCCTAATACTTAGAGACTTTAACATAGACTGGGGCACCTGTTCCTCAGAATCCCCAACCACACATATTAACCTGCATGCATTTACACAAATCATATCCACCCCTACCAGGATAGGTAAACACAACCAAAAAGAAAGTATACTTGACTGGGTACTCATAAACAGTCACCCCCAACTGTACACCTCTGGTACCCTCCTTAATGGCCTAAGCGATCACCTTCTCACATATGTAATTAAGCACAAAACCATTAATTCCCAACAACCCTTACTCAGAAAGGTTAGAAACAATAAAAATGTTGACCCTGCCAAATTCCAACAAGAACTAAACTCATGTAATTGGTCTATTCTAAAACACCTCCAACTTAGAGGAAGCAGTAGCATACTTTAACAACAAATTCCTTGAGATCCTTGATTTGCATGCACCTGTTCGTTCAAAGAGAACCAAGGCAAAAAACTGCACCATAGCTTTCTATAGAGTCTAAACTCAAAATTACCCTTAGAAACAAAGCATGGGCTTTATGGCATTCTTCTAAAGACCCTCAAGATCACATTAAATACAGGCAATCCAGGAACAAAACCAAAAAATCAATTTTACAAGACAAAAAACAATACTACTGTAATTTACAGACAGTAAATCAAAATAACCCTCAGAAGTTTTGGGCAGGTTTAAATAATCTACTACATCCTAGACAAACTTCAACCCCAATCCCTGTTACTACTATTGATAAAACCCCTGAAGATGTTTCTGATAGTTTTAACCAATTCTTTACTAAGACAATTCAAGCCCTAGCTAGCCAACTACCTCCTAGATCCCCTGGTCCTGAAAGTAGCACCCCTAGAAACCTACTCGCATTCAGCTTCCAACCAGTTGCCACTTCACTTATCCGTACCTTAATCAAAAAATTAAAACCCACTAGACTTTCTGCTGATCAACTCCCTGCCGAGTACCTACAAAAATCAGCTGATGCTATTGCTTACCCTGTCTCAATACTAATCAAACAAACCATAGTAGAAGCTAAAATTCCCACCATCTGGAAAATATCCTATGTAATCCCACTTCACAAAGGAGGCAGCTCTACTGAATTCTCCAATTATAGGCCAATAGCTATACTCTCTCTGCTTGCAAAGATTATGGAAAAATGTATTCATAGACAACTCATGCATCACCTAATCCAAAATTGCCTTATGGCAGACACTCAGCATGGCTTCCATCCTCATCACAGCACTACTTCAGCCCTCCTAGCCTTTACTAACACCATAAACCTTAATTGCAACAATAATTATATATCCTCAGCCCTCTTTTTGGATCTTTCCAAGGCATTCGATATGGCTGATCACCAACTTTTAATCCACAACCTGCAAACATTTTGTCTAGATACTGGAGCCCTCCAATGGTTTCAATCCTACCTGAATGGTCGACAGCAGGCTGTCCTCTGCAGAACAAACTCTCTAACCTTCTACCTAACACCCTTGGAGTACCACAAGGCTCTATACTAGGGCCCTTGCTGTTCTCCATCTTCATTAACGACCTTTATACTGTCATCCCAAAAGTCAGCTGTATCCAATATGCTGATGACTCTACTCTGATTAGCTCAGCCACATCTCCAGTAGAGTTATGGTCAGCTACCCAGACCACCTTTAATACAATAGAAAACTGGCTTTCTGAACATCGTCTGATCCTAAATCCCATAAAAACTAAAATGCTGTTATTTTCACCAACACGTAGGTATACCGCTTTCACCTTTACCATAAAATCAAATGATGTCACAATAATCTCCCCTGGCCCATCTACAAAACTATTAGGTGTCATCATAGACAATAATCTAAAATTTGACCTACATGTTAACCAAACTATCAAAACCATCAATAAAAAAACTAGGGTCACTTTACAGAATAAAAGCCTTCCTAACCTCTCCAGCTAAAATTGCCATAGCTCACTCTCACCTTCTTTCAACCCTTCTGTATGCATCCCCTCTACTCTCGAATTTAAACAAGACTGTCCTTAACAAACTCTCAATATGATACAACCACATTGCCAGGTTTGCCACTAGGCTGCCTTTTAGGACACATCATTGCATCAATCTAAATCAGCTTGGGTGACTGGAACTACCCAGCCTAATCCAGTATAACCAACTGATTGTGGCCTATAAAACCCTCTATAATCTGGACAATACTCCTGCACTTAAAAATATTATCACCCCCTATAACAATCCTAGACCGCTTCGAACAAACTACTAATTCAGACTAGAAAAATTAATAATAACCGACGCTGCTGTTAAATAGAACAATGACCAAAAAACCAAACGTTGAGAGCAAAAACCGTTATCAAAAACAAAGCTTTTAGGCCAAAACCCTTTTTCAATGCTTAACAAAAGGTACAATAAAATCACATGTTTAAATACAAGCCCAGGACATCACATGACCCGCAGCCAAGGTCATATGACATGAAATAATACAAACTTACAATAAACAAATAAAAATGACATATTGTTAATAAAACTACATAAAAATGTGCTTACTCAATAAAATATCATATTATTCAACATATTCAAAGTATATACTTGCTAATAAATGTTATTATTTTAACCTTGTGTGCTGTATTTTAGTCAAAGCAGGCTATAATGAAACACTTATATTCAATCCTGGTGCCACATCTGCTGCTAGTCTTACAATCCAATCATATTCTCTATTGTCTAACAAATTACATAAGCCCCCCCCCCTTTTTGACACACTAACAGTGTCTATAACCCTAAACTTAAAAGTGTGAGCTATACCATAACTTTTTACATGCTTAGATAAAGCATTCATGTCACTCCCATTCCTTATGTTGGATTTATGTTCTATAATCCTGTCTTTAAGTTTTCTAGTAGTTTTTCCAACATAAAAGGAGGGACAGGTGTCACATGTTGCCAAATAAACAATATTACTTGTTACACAAGTGGCAAAACAGTTAAAGGTATACACTCTTTTTGAAACAGGGTGAACAAATGTATTTACAGGACTTAATGGATCACACTGTTGTAAAATGTCTACACAGCAACTACAATTATAACAGGAGAAAGTACCCTTCCTTGATACACCAATAGATGTAGAATTTACACTACCAAAGTTCTTATACGCTAACATACTTTTTATTGTCTTCATGTTTCTATAAGAAAAACACGCTCTGTCCCCCACAACCATCCTTATATCATCCTGTGTAAGAAGGACCTTCCAGTATTTTCTAACTATATCTCTCACCGTGGCAGTCATAGTGCTGTAAGAAGTTATATATCTCAGACAAACCCTGTCCACCGGCTCACTCAATCTTTCACACAGTGTATTAGATATCTGTAGAAATGTAAGTTTGAAAAGGGTATGTCTACTAGATATAATATATTCACTAATCTCTTGTATCATATGCGATGAATACCCACTATTCTTAAATTCCACACATGCTTCATTAAGTTGCTTCTTAAAAGCATCATCATCAGTATTGAGTCTACTGATGTGAGCCAATTGCGCCTTAACAATGCCCTTAAACACATGTGGAGCATGCATACTTGATGCATATAGGTACCTTCCAGACGATACTTCTTTCTTAAATACTGTGGTGTTGATAACACCTTCCCTCTTAATTAATGTAATATCTAGAAAATTAATGGTGCTAACCGAACATTCATACTTAAACTTTAAAAAACTAGTTGAATTATTCAGAGAAAGAATATAATCCTCTAATTCACTATGTGTGCCTTTCCCAAGAAGGAAACAATCATCCACAAATCTTTGATAAAATAACAAATTTTCATTCAAAAACCTCTCACCATCATTTATATACATTCTCTCCCATTGGGAAAGAACCAGATTGGCATAAATATTTGCTACTGGTGTGCCCATTGCCACACCAGTTTGCTGTAAATAAAATTCGTTATCAAACAAGAATATATTGTTTCTTAGAACTAGGTCTAACAACATGCAAATATTTTCTATATGTCCGGCTAAAAAACCTGAATATCTCAACAAGAATTCTCTACTGGCATCCAGCCCATAATCATTGGGGATTACAGTAAATAAAGATGTAATGTCCATTACCACCATATATATATGTTCACAGGTATCTGTAGCTAGACACATATTCATATGCCAATTCTTGAGCTTAACTAAAAAATCACTAGAATCTTTAAGCACTGTGTGGCAAAACTTTAATAATGGTTGTAGTTGCCTTTGCAGGTAGAGTGATATGGGTTCAGTAATCCACCCATTACCAGAGACGATAGGTCTCATCGGGGGATTAACCTGTGACTTGTGCAGTTTTGGTATGCCATATAACTGCGGCACTACAGGGCACGGTACTGTAAAGAAGTGAAATAAATCCAACGAAATATCTCCTGTTAACTGTAGGTCATACACACACATATTAACGTAACTAATGCATTTTTTCACTTGTAAAAGTGTAACACGCTTAAACGCTGTATCATCATCCAACAATAAAAGCACTGAACCTATATAATGTTCTCTATTCATAATAACAGTTGATCCCCCCCTTGTCTGCTTGTTTTATCACAATATGTGAGTTTTCCTTTAATTCATTCAAAGCAATATATTCTGCATAAGTTAAATTATAATTTCTCTTATATTTATTTGTTGCATAAGCCTTCCTAATTGCATCCTCACAGAGATCATTAAAAGCTATAAGTACTGGGGCATAGTTAGGTACTAAAACACTGCGTCGTTTACAAACACTAGCATCATATTTGTCATTTTTAAAAATCAACTTCAGTGCTATGGACCTTACAAACAACTTTAAATCAGTCAACACTCTCACAATGTCCTCTGCAGAGGTTGGAATATATCCTAGTCCTTTTGCCAGAAGCATATAATGCTCTTTTCTCAAAGAGAAATCAGAAAGATTCATAGTACCTGCCATCACCTTCGAGCTATCTTCAATTGTTTTAAAGGACTTTCATTTTTCCGTTTGCCATCCAACGGAGTGGTGGAGTCCCTCTGTTTAGCTCTACCTCTGGATCTGGACCTAGACGTAGCCATCCGCTCCTGCACCCGCTCAGCTTGCTGTAACTGAAAGGGTTTGCTAAAAAAAGTAGACAAACCTTTTTGTTGTAACACTTGCGTAGTATTTTTATTTTTATTATTTAGTCCCCCCCCTTTTTGACACAGTAACAGTGTCTATAACCCTAAACTTAAAAGTGTGAGATATACCATAACTTTTTACATACTTAGATAAAGCATTCGTGTCACTCCCATTCCTTATGTTGGATTTATGTTCTATAATCCCGTCATTAAGTTTTCTATTATAATGGAAGATGAATTACTTATTATAATGGAAGATGAATTACTTTCTATGTCCTGTTTTAAGAATTTGCAATTATCCTATCAGTCTATGATAGACAGACTGAGCTCATTAGATGACAGGCTAGAAGTTGTGAAGAAGAGGAAGCTGTTACGTGACATGGGCGATTACCAAGCTGGTAATATATTCTCTTGGCCGAAAAATGAAAAAAATGATAACTCTAGAGATCCCATGGGCTCACATGTAAGGTCTAACTTCACCAGCAGAGGTCGTGCATCTACTCTGGAAAAGAACACAGCATCATTAGACACGCTAGATGATTTCCCTGCTTTGAGTGCTGGAATTTCAAAATTGGCGCCAAGTGAAGAGCTAACGTCGTCGTCATCATTGAGCAGTAGTGTAACTTGTGTTAAGCCTGCAGAAACGGATACCACTCCTCGTCCTGTCGATATGGGTGCTACTGGAAATAAAATAACGGAGATTTGTGCTGTTGCAGCTCCTTTGGGTAATAAAAATACTACGCAAGTGTTACAACAAAAAGGTTTGTCTACTTTCTTTAGCAAACCCTTTCAGTTACAGCAAGCTGAGCGGGTGCAGGAGCGGATGGCTACGTCTAGGTCCAGATCCAGAGGTAGAGCTAAACAGAAGGACTCCACCACTCCGTTGGTTGGCAAACGGAAAAATGAAAGTCCTTTAAAACAATTGAAGATAGCTCGAAGGTGATGGCTGGTACTATGAATCTTTCTGATTTCTCTTTGCGAAAAGAGCATTATATGCTTCTGGCAAAAGGACTAGGATATATTCCAACCTCTGCAGAGGACATTGTGAGAGTGTTGACTGATTTAAAGTTGTTTGTAAGGTCCATAGCACTGAAGTTGATTTTTAAAAATGACAAATATGATGCTAGTGTTTGTAAACGACGCAGTGTTTTAGTACCTAACTATGCCCCAGTACTTATAGCGTTTAATGATCTCTGTGAGGATGCAATCAGGAAGGCTTATGCAACTAATAATTATAAGAGAAATTATAATTTAACTTATGCAGAATATATTGCTTTGAATGAATTAAAGGAAAACTCACATATTGTGATAAAACAAGCGGACAAGGGGGATCAACTGTTATTATGAATAGAGAACATTATATAGGTTCAGTGCTTTTATTGTTGGATGATGATACAGCGTTTAAGCGTGTTACACTTTTACAAGTGAAAAAATGCATTAGTTACGTTAATATGTGTGTGTATGACCTACAGTTAACAGGAGATATTTAGTTGGATTTATTTCACTTCTTTACAGTACCGTGCCCTGTAGTGTCGCAGTTATATGGCATACCAAAACTGTACAAGTCACAGGTTAATCCCCCGATGAGACCTATCATCTCTGGTAATGGGTGGATTACTGAACCCATATCACTCTACCTGCAAAGGCAACTACAACCATTACTAAAGTTTTGCCACACAGTGCTTAAAGATTCTAGTGATTTTTTAGTTAAGCTCAAGAATTGGCATATGAATATGTGTCTAGCTACAGATACCTGTGAACATATATATATGGTGGTAATGGACATTACATCGTTATTTACTGTAATCCCAAATGATTACGGGCTGGATGCCATTAGAGAATTCTTTTTGAGATATTCAGGTTTTTTAGCCGGACATATAGAAAATATTTGCATGTTGTTAGACCTAGTTCTAAGAAACAATATATTCTTGTTTGATAACGAATTTTATTTACAGCAAACTGGTGTGGCAATGGGCACACCAGTAGCAAATACTTATGCCAATCTGGTTCTTTCCCAATGGGAGAGAATGTATATAAATGATGGTGAGAGGTTTTTGAATGAAAATTTGTTATTTTATCAAAGATTTGTGGATGATTGTTTCCTTCTTTGGAAAGGCACATAGTGAATTAGAGGATTATATTATTTCTCTGAATAATTCAACTAGTTTTTTAAAGTTTAAGTATGAATGTTCGGTTAGCACCATTAATTTTCTAGATATTACATTAATTAAGAGGGAAGGTGTTATCAACACCACAGTATTTAAGAAAGAAGTATCGTCTGGAAGGTATCTATATGCATCAAGTATGCATGCTCCACATGTGTTTAAGGGCATTGTTAAGGCGCAATTGGCTCGCATCAGTAGACTCAATACTGATGATGATGCTTTTAAGAAGCAACTTAATGAAGCATGTGTGGAATTTAAGAATAGTGGGTATTCATCGCATATGATACAAGAGATTAGTGAATATATTATATCTAATAGACATACCCTTTTCAAACCTACATTTCTACAGATATCTAATACACTGTGTGAAAGATTGAGTGAGCCGGTGGACAGGGTTTGTCTGAGATATATAACTTCTTACAGCACTATGACTGCCACGGTGAGAGATATAGTTAGAAAATACTGGAAGGTCCTTCTTACACAGGATGATATCAGGATGGTTGTGGGGACAGAGTGTTTTTCTTATAGAAACATGAAGACAATAAAAGTATGTTAGCATATAAGGACTTTGGTAGTGTAAATTCTACATCTATTGGTGTATCAAGGAAGGGTACTTTCTCCTGTTATAATTGTAGTTGCTGTGTAGACACTTTACAACAGTGTGATCCATTAAGTCCTGTAAATACATTTGTTCACCCTGTTTCAAAAAGAGTGTATACCTTTAACTGTTTTGCCACTTGTGTAACAAGTAATATTGTTTATTTGGCAACATGTGACACCTGTCCCTCCTTTTATGTTGGAAAAACTACTAGAAAACTTAAAGACAGGATTATAGAACATAAATCCAACATAAGGAATGGGAGTGACACGAATGCTTTATCTAAGCATGTAAAAAGTTATGGTATATCTCACACTTTTAAGTTTAGGGTTATAGACACTGTTAGTGTGTCAAAAAGGGGGGGGGGTCTTATGTAATTTGTTAGACAATAGAGAATATGATTGGATTGCAAGACTAGCAGCAGATGTGGCACCAGGATTGAATGCAAGTGTTTCATTAAAGCCTGTTTTGACTAAAATACAGCACACAAGGTTAAAATAATAACATTTATTAGAAAGTATATACTTTGAATATGTTGAATAATATGATATTTTATTGAGTAAGCACATTTTTATGTAGTTTTATTAACAATATGTCTTTTTTATTTGTTTATTGTAAGTTTGTATTATTTCATGTCATATGACCTTGGCTGCGGGTCATGTGATGTCCTGGGCTTGTATTTAAACATGTGATTTTATTGTACCTTTTGTTAAGCATTGAAAAAGGGTTTTGGCCTGAAAGCTTTGTTTTTGATAAAGGTTTTTGCTCTCAACGTTTGGTTTTTTGGTCATAGAAAAATGAATAACCCAGCTGGTGATTCTCTCTTTGCAAACTCTGTAAGTAGATCCTGGAACTCTCTTCCAGCTGATATTACCTTACTTTCCACCTTAGGACAATTTAATTCTAGACTCAAACAACATCTGTCACTTAACTGGCTATTTCAATGTATCAAGCCTGGCTAACTCTCTCTAGAATGTGTAAAAATCTGTTAACCAGTTTACTGTGTAATTTAATTTAATCCTGACTTGTGCTCAGGATTAACTGTAACCTGTAGAACTTGTTTAAATTGCTTACTTATGTAATCTCTGTAAATAGTCTGTTTGTAATATGTAATGCTGGTATTATGTAATGCTGTATCTGCTTACCCTTGGAGCTTTTCTCCCTGGGCTTCCACTGAAAATGGACATGCATCCAGTTGGACTATCCCGGTCAACAAATGTAAAATAAAATAAATAAAATAAAATAAAATATAGAACCTACAATGGGGAATACTGACATCTGTGCAGTGAGGAACACCTGGCTGAAGGCTCTGTCGTGCACAATTGTACTACCACCATATAACTCAGATCGAGACACGTGTGCCATAACAGTGGTATGGACCATTCCAGGTGGTGGTGTACACATATTCATAAAGGCTACTCACATGTAAAGACCACTACTCCAACATCACAGATGAGTCAGGTACAGGTGACAGTGGCAAATGCTGCATTCTAGGTTGTATCCTCATATACATCCACCACCTTGTTCCCAGACTACCAACACACATCCATATGTGGTATGACATAGTATGGTAGGCCACCAGATAACCCTCGATTGGTGGACTGTACCTAGGCCTACATCAACTGTGCAAAGTATGTACAGACACAGCTGCATAATGTGTTATGCAATGCAATAATACCACTGTTTGTAACCAGCTCAGTGGTATACATACCAGGATCCCTCCGATGTTGTCAGCATTAACACGGTCAACTGTTGCTGTACACCAGTAAACAACACCTTCATGGTTGGATATGACCTAACAGTATCTGCCCTGGATATGTACATCCCACACTCATACAACATAAATTACATTACCATAGCTTTCATTTACCTTTCTACATACAGGTGGCTACAGCCATTACACACATGCACATGTCAGATAGCATGCTAACAGTACATAAGTTTTGATATCTGTGTTGACAGAGATAATATCCCCTCTGTAATGGTCACCCATGACACCTATCATATCATACAACACCCCATGTGACATGTAAGTCTTTAGACATGTCCACCTAAGGAAATGCCTAAAAACATACCCAAATAACAGGACCATAGGACCTACACAAGGCCTGTATTGACAGACTCAGGGAAATACAGCTCTGGTCTGTATGTTCCTGAGTAGTCACAGGTGATATGTTCATGACATGTACAGACATGTGTGGCCACAGCTCCTACATATACCCCATGTCAACAATTGCAAGCCATGCATGCTGTGTGCTGTCTGGACATTAGCCTTAGTACCACAATAGCCAGTACATGCTGGGATGAGATGTCTACAAGCCACAGACCTTGCACATGCTTGAATGAGTGCACTGCCTAGCTCTAACAGAGCACATTGCTAACACTCTTCCAATACACATGAGTTGTGTGTGACAAATATGATGTGCGCACTGTTGACCATTACATTGTCCTGGCTTCACCATGGCACTGTCAAGTAACAGTTTGTAGGAGCATGACATGGAATAATGCTGTGTGTGTCACGCTGATATGTGCTGTTGTAATATATGTACACTGGGCTACTCGGTGAAAGTGGTGGTGTCCTACCAGTACATGAATACAATATTCATCATGGTGTAATGCCTGGCTACATTTCACACATGGCGTGGGGAAGGTGTGGAATGTATCCTCTTGACCTGCTAGTGCACGTACTGATGTAGACCGCATATGTGTACATGTATTGCTGTTTGTGTAGATTCCATGTGTGTGCAGTGTCTGATGTCTGACGGTGACTGTTGTCTTAGTACATCATGCTGTTGCAATACAGCCTCAACATTTCCAACTGTATATGGTGATATGATCTAAGAACAGTAAGCCGTACATGAGGCATGGACAGATGTTTGGACATGACTACTAAGTGGTGGGGTTTCTTTGCAGATGAATGGTTACTGAGGACAGCTCACTGGTATGTTACAACCAGTCCTACAATAACCTGTGTACCTGCTAAGGTTAGGTTTTGCTAACTGAAGTGGAAGACAGACAATGTAGAATGCTGTAAGGGTGACACTGAAGGCAAACCTCTTGACACCTGTAACAGTAATACCACCCCTGTGCATATATTGTGCATATATCAGCACAGTTGTCAAAGGAAAGAGTCAGTAAGCATTGTACCGGATGCGATAGTGCTGTACTTCTGTAGTACCTTTCATGAGATAGGCAAGTGTTTTATTCACAGTACTGGCACGTGTGGGTGTGTGTCCATATATGTCACGTATGGTTGGGAATGCATCCCACATGTTATCACTCTCCTGAACACTGTTGTTGACCCCAGTACAGTGAAGTGTAGAAAGAAAGGCATAGGCAGGTGGTTAAACCTTACACATGTAAAGTGTCTGTATGTGTGTGACATAGGTGTATATCTTTTTGAATGCCAGTGTGTGTGTGTGTGTGTGTGTGTGTGTGTGTGTGTGTGTGTGTGTGTGTGTGTGTGTGTGTGTGTGTGTGTGTGTGTGTGTATGGCTGTCCGTGTGTATGGCTGTCCGGTTCCTGGAGTGAGGCTGTATTTTACCATAGTGAAATGTTAATGCCCCCTCCCACCATCCACTCAAAGCAATCTAGCATCCCTGTTGATATCATCAATCGCAGATGGGCATACTAACCGCCTGTTAACATGTACTCCCTGGGGTGTAACCTGTTGTGATATAGCCTACTGATGGACCCCCCCCTCCCCACATACACTCACTGCACTGTAATATCCCTGTCGATGTCCTCAATCTTAGGCCATTCCAACTACCTGTACATGTGTAATCTCTGTGGCGCGTCTTGTAATTGCGTAGTACTATAACGATGATATGCACATAGGCAGGGGTTCTCATCTGAACACTAGCAGCTGTGTGTGTGTGTCTCAGATTGTGTGTTACTGTGTCTGTGAATCCCTGAGTGTGTGGGTGTGTTTGTGTTTGCATGCTGTCATGGCAGTGGATATTACTGCTTCCCAATGTGAAGCCACTATTTCTACTGGCCTTTTACCCTTGTCATCCGGCATACCACTCTTTTACCCACTCCATGCTCCAGGTAACTATACCTGTGATGTCCCCCACTATGCATGTGGCGGCTCTGAACACAGTAGCTTACAACACAGCTATCATGCTCTTGGATCATTTGAACAGTAAACATAATTGAAACATGGGATAATATAACTGTGATGTGGAAGCAACAAAGTGCATGCGGGTATTGTCATACTGACTTGTGGGTAGTCAACATGTACATATGGGACTCCTGCAAACACCAACATCCCCTGGCACATGCAACTACACCTGAAAGAGGAAGGCAGAACGTGAAGATCAACATGCTGTTAGTGTTGTTACACATGATACATACTGTCAAACGTACAAAATTCATTCCAAAACTGCAATATATGGTATGTCTGCTGCCTGTCAACACTACTCAACAATATTAATCTACAATTGTCTACTTAGTATGTTCACCCTGTGCATCAGACCATATGAACATGTCCCTGCACTGATGGTGCGGATGACAGGGATGCGGCACAGGCATCATCATATGCACAGTGTGATAATGTTTGCCAGAGGCCTAGGCTGTGCCATTGGATGACATCATGCATGTGTATTAGGGCCTGTGATATCATTGAGCGTGTGTGGATGTTATGCATGTGTGTGTTGAGGTGCCCTACATTTGTTTCCAGTGTGTGCTTTTATGCATGCACACAGGTCTGGCATGTGGCTGGCCTACACAGGGGTAATATTGACAGCTGCAGACTGTACAAGGCAGGTTTATGGCCATGGCCATGTGACCTGCACCTGCCAGGGGTTGCATGGGCACTACCAGGCAGAGGTCCAGATTGGGTACCATCTAATGACACATGTCCACTGGAATTGTGTCCCTGTTGGAACCATCCAGGACCATATGCACGTGGCCTGCTGTGTCCTGGTGTGGACTGCACAGCACCAGCTGCACTGCTGCTGCTACCGCCACTATGGGAGCAGGCATGTGCAGTAGCATGTTCACGTAGACCTTCAACAGGTGATGTGGCTGACCTATGTCCATGTGCCCGATGCCTCACTTCCACCAGATGTTCCAGCACAGACATTCCATGCTCGAGGATTGACATGCCATGGTCAAGGACTCCCACCATGTCACCCAATTGTCTATCTAAAACATCTGCGAGATGATGATGAGCATTTGCAAGTGCCTGGATGTTGTCAGTTAATGAATGCGCAGCAGCCTCTGAAGCCTCAGACCTTCTCTGTTGTGCCACTCAGCACGTGCTTGTGCCTCCATTACATCCTGAAACATGTGTCTGGTGACTCCAGCTGATGTGCTTTGTCTCACAGGGGCATATTGGCCAGTGGTCCTCCTACGAGCAGCACTGGGCACATGTCTGTGTGGGACATCACCAGTCTGCTGACTGGGATCATGGTGTGCAGGCACACCTTCCATAGTCACCACACTTCCCTGTTCCATGCTACCACCTGCCAACTGTCCTTCCTCTATGGCCAGTGGTGATGGGATATGTGCAGGCAGGGGAACAGTGTGCTAGGATGAGAAGGAGACAGGTGGAATGGCAACCAATGGCACAGATTCACCCCCTGACAACCCTGCCTGTGCCTCAATCATACTATCATCATCACTGCAAGAGTCTGTGGGGACACTAACATTAGGTGGACCGCAGGAGGGCAACACACCTACATCAACACCTGTGACAGAAAGACAAGAACTGTACATTACAAGTTACACCAGACATACACAGACAGACAGAGACACAGACAGACAGACACAGACACACACACACACACAGACAGACACAGGCACACACAGACAGACATACATAGAGACACACAGAGACAGAGAGACACACACAGACAGACACAGACGCACACAGACAGACAGACACAGACACACACTGACACACATACACACTGACACACACACTGACACTGACACACACACTGACACACACACTAACACACACACCGACACACACACCGACACACACACACTGACTCACACTGACACACACAGACACAGACACACACAGACACACATGGTACATACAGATGATATGGCAGATGGCATTCAGCTTAGACAATTATAGTTTCAGCTTATGCAATTATAGTGGTAGTTGTCATACATCCCTGAACTGAACACAACAGCATGCATGTGTTATAGCAGATGGCATGCACCTTACATAATTACAGTGGTGGTTAGCATACACACCTGTATTGCACCATTTGTGTTAGTTGCCTATGCCCCATACCTGCAACACAATGCATACACTTTGCACCATTGCACTGCACTGCCATAGTGTGTGTAACATACACCACATGTTAACAGACCATCGCTGACCTTTGTACATTTGCCACTGATGCTTTGTGTTGGCCGCCGCCCCTATGTGTGAGGACATGAGCTGTAGGGTATGTTGACTGCATACTATGTTTGCCTGAGCCCTAGCTTGCATATCTCCCCCAAAGAAGTGCATGTCTGTTCAACATTATTCCGCCTACCCCTGAGCTGAGTGTAGACATTGTGCATGTGGCTGTACACACATGTTTGACACGGCTGCCCCTACTTTGCAATGGTGCCACTGACCAGCACAGGTTTACAGTACACCAGCCTGCTGTGTGGCGTATGACTTTGCCAATCACATGTAGTATGACATGTCTTCTGCTGATGTGTTGAATGACATGCATACATATGTAACACAGTGGTGTCCTTTCCAATCTACAGTATGGTAATGGTGTCCCAATGCAGGGACGTGTAATACTAAAATGGGTCTTCAGCTGATGCAATGTTGTCTATCCACCCTACAAATATGCAGGGACATACTGCACATTGAGCTGATGTGCATAGTCATTGCAGGACATCATGTGGCTTCCCATTTGCTATACAGTGTGAGCTACTGACACAGTTCATAGCCATGACTATGTTCACATACAGTGCATATCTAATGTGGAATGTGACGCATGTCACCGAGGTGTATACACAATAAACCCTAATGTGGAATGTGTGGCACAAGTCACAGAAGGGTATACGGATGACACCCCTGCACATCTGCAACTATATTACTGATACCTGCCTACTATGCCCACACATGGTTAACTTACAAGTACTCTATGTCCCACATGCCATTTGTGTACCTCACACATATGAGGAGCAGGCATGACAGTGATGTCTGACACCAGCAAGGTGAATGTACTGTATCTGTAGCTTGATATGGATGTATGTGTATGTTGTGCAACACATGTATGTATTTGGATACTGTATAATTGAATGCTTCCACGTCGTGACACACTCCAGTTGTTCAAGATATGTTATGTGGTGGTTTCATGTTATGCTTACACAAGCTGTGTACAGCCTGTATGATGTCTAGTATTTCATATCTGCAATATCACCATTACACAAAGGCCATAGCTGTATTGTGTCAAACCAATGTACAACAGGGTGTACACACATGTACATCACTTCTACTGTGTGTGTTGCTTCATGTCTCTGGCCATCCTCCCTGGCCATGTGTACACATGTTCAGTCCAATGGTTGTGATGGCCATCTTATTTCACATGTGAGTGTTTTCCCATATGACATACACCCATAGATGTCATATGCCCCACTGAGGAAAGGGTTATGCAGACAAAGGGTGGTATGTATGGGATGTGAGGCATCTTTTGCAGGATAGTTGAGCAGTGTTACAGTCAGCCCACTACATGTCATGGACATGTCTTTTTTTTTCAAAGAATTTTATTAAATAATTATTAAAATGAGCAAATATTTCCATGAAATTACAACATTTTTTTAAAGTTAAAAAACAAGAAAATAAAAAAAACTTCTAATATATAAACCAGTGTAACTAAACTATGTACAAAGACGTTCATCATGCAAAAAAAAAAAAAATTCTTAATGTAGCTGTAGGATTAATAAAAATCATCTGTTTACATAAATTAATAAACTTTCTAGAAGTTCATAGATGATATTCCATGAATTATATAATGTAGTATTCTTAGATGATCTATATTTAATAGTTAACATTTCCAAATTACACGTTTCAAGGAGTATATTTTTAAATTCCAAAAATGTAGGTGCTGTACTAGATTTCCAATTCTTAGTGAATGTTTTTCTAGCTATAGATAGTGTAGACCAAACCAAAGGGTATGTATTCTCTTTTACACACTCAGGAACAGGAGTATTAAATAAAACAAGTGATTTAGATATAAAGAAATTATCAGTAAAAATTGTTTGCAACAAATTATTGATATCATCCCAAATTTTTTCTTAAATATACACAATTATAAAACATATGAGACCAGTCAGCATTCAATTCAATATTACATCTCCAACATGTTATATTCCTTTTAGAAAATATACTTATATTATGAGGAGTGATAAATGATCTATTTAAAAATCTCCATGTCAATAATTTCCATTTTAAAGAAGAAGTAGTCATACTTGCTGATTGTAAAATATTCAAGTTGTCTTTCTCAGAAGGGGGATTATTAGTAATTAAAGAAAATATTTCCAATAATTATCTGCATGTGTATCTAAATCACATTTAATTGCCCTATAAATGTTTGATAACTTATTATTAGCAGGAGATTTATGCAAAACTGATAAAATCATATATTGTATTAGCTTGGAATTTTTTTTCCTAATTATAGGAGACATAGAAACCAATTTATTTAATACATATTGTCTAGCTTCTTGAAGCTCTAATCATAAACAAGTATCAAGTTTATAATCTTCCAAGAGTAAACTATTGGATTTTATCTCATTATTTATCATCATTTGGTGCCAAAATATTAAATGCTTTTGCCGAAATATAGACATTTTTGTATAATCTGAAGAGAAAATAGATATATGTGTGTAGGCTATAAGGAAGAGTAAAAAAAGCCAATCCTTATAGATATTATATTTAAATACATAATTTTTAAATGATTTTAAAAGAAAAACTATATACTTAGATCTAAAACTCAGAGAAGAAAATTCAGAAATATAATCTTTTAACCTCCAAATAAATTGATTATTAATTATATTTAGCTTATAGGAACTGTTTATATCTTTGGTATTTTGTGACAATACCTCTATAAACTCTTTCCACTTAGCAGTGTATTCCACATCAATGAGATGAGAGATTGTATTCAATACTGATGAAATTGAATACATTTCTAAATTTGGTAAGGCTATACCCCCATTATTCCCATTATACATATGGTATGTTAATGCAATCCTTGGCTTATTTGGTAACCACAAAAATTTCTGAATCATTGAATTAAAATTTTTAATTATTTGGTAAGAAGGAGGTATAGATAAAGATTGAATTATATAAAAGATTTTGGGGAGAAGGATCATCTTTATTATTAAAAGTTTATCATCCATAGAAAAGGGTAATTTGTTTCATTTATTTATTACATTTTCTATCTGTAATAGACTTTTATTATAATTTATTTGAATGGTATCTTTAATATTGTTAGTAATAATTATACCTAAATATGCTATTTGTTGAGACTGAGCTATATATTCATTATATTCATCAGGTACATTGTATTTTTGAACCTGTTAAAAGAATTTGTGTTTTATTATTAGTAAAAGTAAGGCCAGAATTTTTTTGAAAATATTCCATGTTTTTAAAAAAGTTTTTGTATAGATTTCCTTCTACTCCCAAGAGTAATCAATATGTCATCTGCAAACATGTGTAGTGTAGAGGATATAGTGGGGTTTAATTTGTATCCTTCAATATCTGTATCATGTCTTATTAAATTTGCCCATGGTTCCATAACTAATGAAAATAAAAGAGGGGATAAAGGACACCCTTGCTTAGTACCTTTTACTGTTGGTATATTTTGAGATATACTAGTACCAATTTTAACATAAGCTTGGCTACCTTCATATAACAGAGTGATAAGATTGATAAAATTATTGGAAAAATTTAATTCATTTAATAGAGTGAACAGATATTCCCATGTAACTGAGTCGAAAGCACAATTTATATCTAAACTAACTAGGGTTAAATTTGTTTTAAGATTTTTCACCGAATCAATTAAAGTTAATATTCTTTTAATGTTATCATATGAAGTTCTCTTTATTATAAACCCCATTTGATCACTATCAACTAATTTGGGTAAAAGTGTTTTAAGCCTTTCTGCATAAATGGACATAAATAATTTGTAATCAGTGTTTAATAGGGAGATGGGTCTATAGGAGGTACACTTAGAGGGATCTTAGTTAGATTTTAAAATAGGAGAAATAAAGGTGTATTTCCAAGCAGGTGGAATTATGTTTTTGTCCTGAACAAGATTAAATATTTTATAAAGCAAATTTAGAGCATTTATAGGTAGTTGTTGTTTGTCTTTCAGCTTTTTCCTGGTAAGGGGTCGCCACAGTGGAACTCCTGTCCGCTAATGATTGGCAGTAGATTTTTACGAAACACCGAGGTACCAGCTCGATGCCCAACCTTCTACGAAGACACACCTATTTATGGACGCATGTCTTTTGAACACTACCCAACCACGGGGAGGTCATGCAAACTCCACACAGAAGGCACTCCCAAGCCAAGCTGAGAATCAAATGGGAGAACCTCTTGCTGTGAGGTAACAATGCTACCGCTGTACCACCTTGGCATTTATAGGTAGTAATTTGTAAATTTCAGGAATGATGCCATCATTACCTGGTGCTTTATTTTTCTTTAATTTGGTAATGTGAGTTTGAAGTTCTTTGAAAGATATCTGTTTATCAATAGAAATTCCTTGTTCCTCTGAAAGTCTTGTTTTAGTGTATTTATTAATAAATGTTTTATTTCCTTTTTAGAGTTAATTTCAGTAGTTGTGTGGCTGATGTTTATAAAAAACTCTCTAAATCAGTTAATATATTATGAAGTTCTGATACCATTTTTCCTTTTTTAGGGGAGAATATTTCATTAATATGACTAAATCTATTTAATCTTTTCGTTTTATTAGCAAAAATCTTTAAGGGTTTAGGGTTAGAAGAGAAATTTATAAACTTGAATTTTTCTATATTGATCATAGTTTTATGTTTTAATATTTCTAGATATTTATTATTTAACATATTTATTTATTTTCTTTTATCTGATATATCTTTATCACCCATATTACTACGTTTTAAAGTGTCTAATTTACATTGTATATTTTACAGCTCTTTATCCCAAGCTTTCTTTTTTTGTTGTACCAATTCAGTATCCTACCATATAGATAAGCTTTTAGGGCATCACATATGTATATTTCTGATATATCATTAGTATTAAGTTCTAAAAAATTCTGTACTTCTGTAGAAATGAAATCATTAAAATCTTTTAATTTTGTGATATAAGCTGGGATCCTTTTTATATGAATATTAAAATTTGGATTGACTACCACTTCAAAAATTATAGAATTATGATCTGATAAATGACATGAAATCACTGCTGATTTGTTTAAGGAATCTGTTAAAGTATTAGAAATACAAACTCTATCTATCCTCAAGTATGAGTTATGTCTATGAGAAAAAAAGGTGTAAAACAAAGAAGTAGTATCTGCAAAATAATTTATATCTTTCAAAAAATAAGTATCTGAAAAGTCTTTTAATAATTTAGATGATGTCGATATTCTTCTCTTCCCATTAGTACTAGAGTCTTTGTAATCTAGAATACAATTGAAATCTCCTGCCAAGATAATGTTCCCTTTAGGGAATAGTACAATTTGATCTAGATGTTGTTTCACTGTGTTTATCCCTATCCCTGGGATCCAATATATGTTAATCAATGTGAAAATTATACTGTTTATTTCTATGGTGACTGCACAAAACATTCCTTTATTATCCTTATATGTATCTATTATTTTAGGAAAAGGCATTATGCTGTTCCATAGGATAGCTACTCCTCTCTTTTTCTTAGTATGTTCAGAACTTACTAAAATATTATATGTTTTAGATTCAAGTCTGAATATATCCTCTGTTACTAAGTGAGTTTCTTGTAAAAATACTAACTGGGATTTTATGTAACTTAAGATATCTAGTTAAATTTCTCCTTTTATTAGGATTATTTAAACCATTAATGTTAACTGATATACCTTTTACTGTAGTCACTGAAAATTAAATTATGTAAATATAAACATACTGATCTAAGAAATACACAAGAATATATCTAATAGGAATACTATTATGATCATTAGAACAAACATAGTGTAAGATTATCATATTCTTAAAATTAAGGTTGTTTCCTACTACATAAGATATGAACATCTGAAAAGTTATTAGAAAATATTTATAACATAAACATGAAACAAAATAACCAACCCAAACTCTTCTGGAGTTTAAAACTCCTAACTCAAATGACATCAGTCACTCGAATCAACCTCCTATCAGAAGCAGCATCCAATCAGCACCTGCCTAAATGTCTGCAGTCATAACTATAAAAATAAGGCTTCTCATCAATATCATAAACAATTTTTTGTATGAACCAAATATATAGATATAATATGTCAATTAGTAAATTGATGACATCTTAGGAATAACGTACAGAATTTTCTTACATTAGTTAACAGGTTATTAAGAACTACTATGATATATTAGTTCACTCTTCTGTTTTAAAGTAATCACATTTGATAAGAGCCTTAAAAAGAGACAATGGCATTCCTTTATTACTGAAATAAGGCTAATAAAGGCTGAAGTGTGATATATAGTACTGCCATAGGTGAGCAGGTAAATGGAACATAGTTGTAAATGAATCACCAAAGGGCCTTCAATAACCACTAACATTGGCAGCTAATAAATAAGATGCTAATAAAAGTGATTTTACTAACAATGAACTAACATACTGATTGTTCTGAAAGAAATGAACACTGCATTTCTTTGCCAGAAACCAAATATAGTAATTACTCATCAAGAAGTAAAACCAACAACATCCTGCTAGTTTTCTTATAACCAAACACCCTGGTGCAGTCTCTCATAGACGAGTGACTAATAAACCTTAAAAGTCTAATCTTCCATTCATTGCATTAATTTGAGTTACCTCAAAGGGTCCATCACCATACTGAAAACTAGTGAAAATGTCATATTAGTTCAAAGAAGTAAGATGCTTAAATAGCTCCTGTATACTGTATAAAAGCCTTATTTAAATATAATGAGCCTTTTATTATTCAATTATAGCTTATACTATCTTTGAATTTTGAAAAGCTATTTCATTAACAAAACAAAAGATGAAAATTTCACATTTTCTAATGATAAACAGATCTAACTATTTTTAATGCACCTGTCCTTGCAATATTATTGCTGCCTATGTGGTACATCTCTATCAACCTATTACACAAATGCATTCATAAAATAACTGAGATAACCTGTTATATACATCTATACATTTAACATTTTGTTAAATGCTTCATGAATATTTTCTCAGCAAGTCAATAGTTATAAAAAATGTACATGTAACACAAGTATATAAACAGCTTGTAGTGTTATTAAATCTTCCAAAAATGCACAAATCACAACTAGTATTTCTCATCAAGATATCGACACCCTTGTCATACATAAAGCAAATATTTTATGAGAATACTGTTCATATATAAATACATAAGGCTCAAGAATACCTATGATGATCAGAAAAAGTATTTAGGCTACATGCGTAGTATAATCCCTATTTATTTAAGAGATTATTGCATATAATGTCTTAACAATAAGCTGAAAGTAGTAATATAGTTATATCTTCTTTCTGTATGCTGTATGAGGAAACAAATTCAATTCAGTAGCTTCCCGGTAAGGATCAGAAGATCAATTTACTTCTGACACCTTCATGATGACGTTTTAAGAAAGCTCCAAGCTTTCTAGCCCCGATGGATACCACAGTCCTGAGCTCATCATGAAGATAAAGCTTTCAAAGTTCCAGCGGGAAATAGTAAGTAAAACATTTCTTAACTTCATATAAGGCAATGTCTCGAAACTCCCTCTATACTGAGAGAGATGAGAAAACAAAAAATCCTCGCATACACAACATGAAGCAATGACAGTTATCAAGCAAAGCTTCACCACACTATCAACCAGACTCTCCGTTTAATCTCTGACCAAAGCACACAGGCACCAAAACACACAATTAACACAAACAACACTACACATGTCTCTACAGTGCTAGAACACCAAACCAGAGCTTCCAAATAAACACACCAACAACTCAGAAATGACAATGAAGCCATACCATTACTCCAGCCATACTGCCACTCACATCCCGGGTCAGAAGTACCATCTCTAGCACAGCAATTCTGCAACTATACATCAGACCATCATGCAAGATTCCTTTATCAAACAATTAACCATAAATCAACTAAAATACAAATACAGCAATTATAACTAAAAAAAGTTTTCCAACCACTATAAGAACCAAAATCAAGATAAAGAAATACGCCCCCTAATGATAAGCACCACTACAAGACATCCGGAGCAATAGATATCCGAGACAGGAGAATCACTGCATCCATGGGAATCAAACCAATAAACATTAAGATAATTAACCTTAAACAAATAGTATAAATAAAAAAAAAATCCCAACAAACGACTAATCTAAAAAACAAAATAGACAACTATTTAATTAACCAATTTACATTATATTAAATATAATACCAAAAGCTCACCTGGATGTCCGGTTTCATTTCCCCAAATGAGTGAATCAAGTGCAAATATGTACTTGCTATGATTCATCTTTTGATTTTTTTTTTAGGGTCAAATGTTTCCCAAGTGCTGTTCTCAGCATTTCTTTTAAGACTAGGACTGGCCCACTCCATTTTATCTACTTTTTCCAGTATGTTATTAGATTTTATATAAGTTATTGCATTGTCTAGGTCATCAACAATTTTAAAACCATCTTGATAAAATATTTTCAGTCTTTCAAGAAAAAGCAAATGGGTTTTTATTTTATTCTTTTTTAGTTCTCTGACTAAAGGCAAAAAAATTTTCCTTTTTGATAACACTGAAGAAGAATAGTCATTATCAAAGCGTATAATATTGTCCTTCAGTTTGATTGGGGATTTTGCCCACACAGTCTTTAGTATCTGATAGGAACTTTACAATAACAGATTTAGTATAATTACTCTTGGTGTTTTTAGATGTCACCATTGATCTATAGTCTCTTTCAATACTATATGAAAGAGCCTTCAGCAGTTCAAGTACTTCAGGCAACCAGGAAGATATATTTTTTTCCATATTATTTCCCTCTATGTTATCCGGCAAGCCAAAAATTCTCACATTATTCCTACGGGACCTATTCTCAAGGTCATCAACCTTTGTCTGAAGAAAATAATTTTGCTTTAACGGGAACTCAACATTATGTTCACTCTCCTGAATTCTGTTATCCATATCACTTAATGCAATTTCCATTCCTGAAATGTGCTTCCTTTGTTGCAATAAATCTTCATGTAGAATGTCCATTTGGTGAGAACACTTTTCTTTGAAATTGTCATTTTTTTATATCCATTTTGTTTATTTTGACATTTAGTTCTTGAATAGTAGTTAGTAATGACTGTAGTTCTTTTTTGATAGTTGTCTCTTGATGAGAAGATTTAGTGAAGCTCATCCTGTTCTTTTACTGTAGTACTTCCAAGTGTAACTTTGACAGGAAAACTTAAAATCTACTTGAAATTTTTTATATACTACCCTAATATTTATTTTAAAGAATTAATTAAAATAAAAATTATTAGGGAAGTTTATATCAATATTTCCTGTCAATAAAGTTCTGTAAAGGTAGAGCTGATAAGAAAAGCTGCTACTCTGTGCTCATCTTGGCCACGCCCCCATGTCATGGACATCTCTGATAGCACATGACATTGTGTGACATTCATAGCAAGGGTGTACTCTACAAGGGTGTATCCTGTGGGCTGGGCATACTCCACCTCCAACACATTTAGTGTGTGTGCACACATATGCTCTCTGTACAATACTGTTCATATTCCCAACATGTGTAATGCTGATATGTAGTACCTGTCCCTACAGTGGAACACACCTCCACCATTGTATTCACTTTTGTCCACACATCTAGCAATGACAGTTTGGAAGGTTTAGTGTAGGTGTTTCGTATAGACTTCAATTGTTTCACATAGGTAAACAGTGTGATGCATTGCAGGTGTAACCAGTGTCCATTAACAGGATCACCGTACCTTGTGTGTCCATGTGTTATGGCAGATAGCATGCAATTAATATGTTCCATGCATTATCGAGCCTGGTAAATAATAACAATCTCACCTGACACAGGCTGCTGTCACTGCAAATTGCCAGAGGTACCTACACAGGAGTGTCACAGCACTAAGATCATTATCCGCACCTGTGTGATAGCTACAGGGTGCAATGTCCATGTTAGTTCATAAGCCAGTACAATACACTATACTATGGAGTATGCACAACTGTGCATACATAGAGTAGCAGAGTATAGTATGTGGCATGTGTGCATACATGCCTTGCATGTGATGTCATATTACATATTGCACAGTAACACATGTAACTATGTGATATATAGTTGTGTTTTTTGTGCAGTAGTGACTTACCAGGCAACTCCAGGCTCGGTGGTTGAGAGACACTCACCTCCACAATACCAGCTAAAGCTTGTGGATGAAGATCTGCAGGTTTCCCCAGGTTGGCCAGTAGCTCCTTGGTACGTGTGAGTGGAGGCTGGGTGAGTGTCCCCCTACCTGTTGCACCTTGTTCCCTGGTGATTGCATTAGCATGCTGTTTCGCTTGTCTTATCAGGTCAGTGCAGTGTCAGCGCACCTGCTGATAGGTACGATTGTGACCACCAACATCATTTACACTTCTGCAGAGTTCCTTCTACAGGGCATCCTGCTGCTGTGCATCCTGTGGCACATGGCTGAAGAGCATTGTGTAATTGTCGAGGAGGTATGGGATGAGGACCTCATCCTCCAAGCAGCTGTACGGTGACAGTCTGCTATGTGGCATACCTGAAAGACATAACAATGGAGACAGGTCACAGTAACTCACAGAGAAGTACAGACGCACAGCTGAACATACATGTATATCACATTTATTAAGATTACAAATACATATTTGTAAATCTACATGACACTAACACCACTGACATGTATAAGTCACACACATTTGACACCTACTGGTGATGTGATGCTATCACCATATATGTGTGTGTCATGTGATGACATTGCTCATACACCATGTGGATGTTGTCTTGACATGGTCATGTCTGTTTGCCTGTAGTGGTGTCTTTACCTATCAGCACATGCCTGGATGTGTTCACATTAATGCAATTGACCTTAATGCTGTGTATATGCCACATATATAGTCATACATAGCCATTAGGGACATGACCTACAGACTTGCAAGCATGTATGTGTTTTGCCATATACATCTACATGGCACTGTACAGCTGTGTAGCATCATGCCATGTATTGCCTGTGTTGGACATGTGTAACACATGGGACAATAGCTAGCCTGATGGTATTTGCAGGGTTGGATATAAACTATAGCATGTATGGTCATAGTGATCTAGTAGGCTATATGCCCTGGGCCATTTATGAGTCAGGGCAGACAGGTTACCTAGCTGTAGGCAACAGAGACGTAAGTTTCAGTGACCAGTTCAAGCAGTGCCACAGAACTGATACTCATGGTTACTGATATATTTGGCATGTAGTAATCACACCATGTCACAGAGAGGGGCGATGTGCAGCTTTGCTGGACAGGGATTCATAGTATGGCAAGAGTAGGTTAAGTGTATGGGATAGGGATCTGTTCTGTGAGGCATGTTGTGATCCTTGTACTAGAAAGGTGGATGTCCATGACATATGTGTTTATTTGGGATCAGGATATGTTAAGTGTAGCATGTCCAACACCTCTGGGTTGGACATGGCTTTATTCAGGGTAGGCTGCAAGCTACATAGTGCAGCTAGGGACTGTGAAGGGCAATGTAGGCCATCTACACATGGCCAATAACCCTTAAAGGAAATATGTGATCTATTATGGGTCGCATGGGTGTTGAGTATGGCTGAGCAGTTATCTATATATTGCTGGATAGCACCCTGTCAGGATTAGGGGTGCCACATATGACTACCTGTCTTTTGTGGTGATGTAACTATCAAAGATAAGTACTGTCCAGCTGCATCCCATACACACAGTTGCCATTATGTTGACCGCTGCCTAGGTGGTAGTTAATGGGTACAGGGTTTGTAACACAGGGGATGACAATGCAATACTTAGCATTCAGATTGTGGCCATACATCACACGCCACACATCTGACACACTAAGGCCCTTCTGTATGTTGAACACAGCACACAATGAGTCAACTATTGCTCCCAGTTCATAGTCATTTGCAAACGTCAATAGGCTGATGCCTTATGTGTTAGTCTATGTGGTATAGATAACAAAGAGGGAGAGTACCAGGAATGACCCCTGTATTACTATGGCTGGCACTGGTTTGATGTGCGTGTATTTGTCTGGCATCTTCTGTAGTGTGGGTTCTGCCAGCAGTCCAGTTGCCAACCACTCCTGTGACATAGGAATATACACCTAGTTTACTGAGTGTAGCTGGAACACTGTATGGGTGATGGTGTCCTACGACCTGGCAAGGTCATTATATGCAGTGTGAAACAACCCTACTGTCATCTACATCTGTACTGTGTACATCAATTACGTTGACCAAGGTTCATGGCTGTACAGACCAGACTCAGCAGGGTAGTTGTGCACTATGTCCCATTATCAATGGTGTCTCCCCCTTTGTGGGGTGTGACAACTGTTGCTGTGCACCATTTGGTGTGTTCACAGCCTGACATGGAGCTATGACTGAACATGATGTGCATGTTGATAGCTGAATGTTCTTACATTTGTGTAGGATACACCCTGGGATGTTGACAGGTCCCATGAAAGCTGTATGTATGGCTTTAGAGAGTGCAGCTTGTACCTGCATAGTCGTTAGTACATGGGGCCCTGTAGTGTACATGGATATATTACTAAGTCTACCTGTTGGGGGTGGGGGAGGGTGGGAGTTGGTTTATGTTCTCAGAGACCCTATCTGGATGAATCAGTGCTATTTCTGTAGGTGCAGTACCTCCCATGCCATAGTGCTGTGCAGCATGGCAGGTCTTGTCGTTGCCATTACGATTAATGACACAGCTATAGAATGCTCTGTGCTTGGCCTCATAATATGTGGCTGATTAGTTTCACAGTAGCTTTGCATGGTTTTATATGGTGTATCTGATTCTTACTGAGGCTGACCAGAGATCACCTACACTCATGTATGTTCACTCTTGCAACAGTTACTACCTTCTGTGGTACAGTTTAAAGCATGATACCACCAATTTGCCTACTTGTTTGTGTTGGGTTGACTCTGATTCTGTTTCAATGGCACAATCATTGCACGTATGTGACTGCTTATTGTTCATTTGTGTAGGATTCAGCATTTGCACATGCATTGTCCACCTGTATGGGTGCCATTACACTCACCACTCTGCTCTTAGGAAACATAACATTGGCATTGGAGACAAACTATGTGTAGCATACTGTTAGCCCTGTTTGTGTGATTACTGTGATCCAGGTCAGTGGCGTCGATGGAATCCAACATGCATTAAGCGCAGGTGTTGGTACATGCGGAGCCTTCCCAGTTCATAATGGAATAGTTGAGAGTAGCCATTATTATGGTTCTGTCTCAGACCTAATCTTCCCCATTACAGCACATTATGACAGTTGGGAAGTCCACGGCCTGGTGGGTGATCTGTCTCAAGGTACATTTTGAATTCCACGTTGGCACAAAGGTAGTTGTTCAGCATAATGCATCTGATGTTATGCAACTGCAATTATTGTGGGGGTGTACATATCCTTCAGGAATATGGACACACCTGCCGCCCATGTGTTCCAATAAAGAATAATGGGCAAGAGGTGAGGTATGTGTTATAACATGGTCATGCAGGTGTGCTCTCCGGAGCGTTGAAATATGTATATATATATATATATATATATATATATATATATATATATATATATATATATATATATACATATATACATATATAAATAAATATGTATATATATATATATATATATATATATATATATATATATATATAGATATATTTATATATATATTTATATATATCATATTAGTTTGTAACAGTAATACATGTGTAGACTGGAATGTGTTGGTTCACAAACTACAGTACATTGCAATGTACTGTACATATGTACACAAAGTCACTGTCCCATTTGTGATCATTACAGTGAAATGCATATGGTATAAGGTGTAGTCTCAAGACCATGAAACATGTGTACACCTCAGATGGCTTAGTGGTACGTCCCATGACTATAGTGTGCATGGTCCAGGGTTCAACACCTCCAATACTTTATGAATGTTTTTTTACTGCAGAATAAGGCTCATTTAAGCAGTTGTAAGCATGTTTAAAAGTGTTTGTGTGACATGATAGCAGCGGTTAAACACAGTTAAACAAACTTTGTAACATATAACCTGTGTGCGCAAACACGGCCACATCCGCTAACTACTCTGGATATATACATGTCAGTGACGTAACATCTCACTATGTGCTGACATAACATTACATTTTCTGTTGACTGTACTCTCCTGCACACATGGGTTTATATGGGTGATTCGAATGTTTATTATACAGACAATTACTACCTATATATGCAAGCTGTGGTTAAGGTATACTTCTGCACATGATAAACATCCCTGCCTTTATCGGGATTGTAAACAGATACTATGTGGATGCTGTAACCATTACACTGTTGACATTAACGTTGCTTCCGCCTATTTCCTATTTAGATGATTTCTATGTGTAAGCTAGGCTAAGCAAAGGGCGGGAGCCCCCAAACTCACTGAGCTTCACGTACTCTTGAAATAACAACATATAACAAATGTATTGTGAGACAATACATTACATTACTAACTACATTAGGCATAGCTCCTCACTGACACACTTCAAGGGAAACCTTGTTGTGTGAATGGGTAACAGACTATACACCCCTGGGATCATGTGTCCCAGAACCATACAGCCAGGGGGTGGGGGAGCCTGTCCAGTTTGATAGCTGCAAGACCTGTTGGGGGAATTGAATGGTGTTGAATTGCCACATTAACATGCCCTCTTTAGATCACTAACTGCCCCATCACCCTCCACAACCCCAGTCTTCAACAGCTTCCAGCAGCTCTACATGGAATTGCTTAATTGGCTATACTTGACAGAGGCTCAATTACTTCATCAATGGTGTGGGGAAGGCCAACACACTGTTGCTATGCTTCTAATTCCCCTTGGCAGATAGGTAGTAGGCTATCTGTGGACCTCTACCAGTAAAAAGATAGCAATGGAGAAACGGGGGAAGATTAAACAAAACTGGTAATACAAAAATTCCCCAGTAGTACAGGATCCAATGAAGGCTGTCCCACAATCGTTGTAGAAAAATACAATCCACAGATAATCCAAAACACGTACAAAGTTTATTAGTGATACAAAAAGAGTTAAAAATTCGCTTTCATTTCCAACACAGGAAACTTCATCAGAATGAAATGCCCTTGTTCTGATTAACATTTTATATCTTAGTTAATTGCATTCAATTTAAACACCTTAATCAAATAGCAGCATTTAAAGAAACAAAACACTGTGGTTTTGCATATGTCTGTTTTCATAAAACAAATGTCATGAAAGCTTGTAAAACAAAAAAATAATAATAAATAAGATAACATATCATAATGCATTGTATGTTAAATCAAAATAAATATATATATATATATATATATATATATATATATATATATATATATATATATATAAATGTTAATCAAAATTCCTATGCACCAGTGTATATATATGTAAATAGTGTCAATACTCCATAAAAATACACAGTATAAAATAAGAAATAAAATATAATACAACAGAAATGTGTTGTTACATAAATAATCAAATAGTAGAATTCAAATGTATTAATTTCCTAAATTTAATTAACATTCGTAAAATTGTGTATTTGTATTATTTCTTTTTGTTTTTATTTTTGTTTTGTTTTATTCTATTTGCCCTTAATTTTAGGGCAGGTAAAAGGGACACATGGTCATTCATCCCTGGGGGTGTATTGGAGTCTAGTCTCAGTTGCCAAATTAATTCCCGGTAACTGAGTTGGTTCTCCCAATCCCCCCCTCTATTATTCCCAAGTACTGTTTCCAAAATCCAAAACTTAAAATTAGCTTCCTTACAAAAAAGTGTATGCCGATAAAGAGCATTAGTCTCCTTCTTCCTCTTCACATCGTACATGTGTTCGTATATTCTCTGCCGTAGATGCCTTTCTGTTTTACCCACATAATGTCCCCAACATAAGGTACAATAAGCCAGGTATACTACTCCACTAGTATAGCATGTACAATATTGTTTCCCTTTAAACTTGATGGGAATGGTGGGTAGCTGTAATTCCTCTGTGTTAGCTATAAATGTACATTGGGGACATCTTTCACATCGGAAGGTACCTTTCTTCCTTTTATCTTTCACTTGCTTCTTTCTCTCAAAAATAGCTTTAAGGTTAGGTCCCCTTCGGAAGCTATAACATAAATGTCTATTGAATATTCCTAACCTATTTGGCATACTCTTAAAAAAGTCCCATGTCCTGTTGATAGTTTTCCTTATTAAATTGGTATTGGCATTGTATGTCATAACAAGAAAAGGAGTGTTTGTATTAGTAGTCATGTTACCAGCTTCGTAGTTGATGAACTCAGGGTTACAAACTAACATGTTGTCTGTCCTAACTTCCTTACTGAGTAAAGGTATGTATTTACTTCCCCACCCCTTAGTCACCTCTTCCTTTAAGGGAATAATAATGGAGTCTGGGTAGCCCCTCTCTGAAAATAATTTGTGTACATACTCTAATTCTTCAATAAACCCAGTATATCTTGATGTCATTTGGGCCACCCTAACCATTTGTCCCTTAATGATATTCCTCTTTTGTAAAGGTGGGTGATTACTATAATATTGGAGGTAAGAGTTAGAAAAACAGGCCTTTCTAAATATTTTAGATACATATATTCGATTTTCATGATCTTTTCTAATACTTATATCTAAAAAGTGTGTTTCTTCCATGTTAAATTCATATGTAAACTGAAGAAATGTAGTAGAATTATTAAAGTAGTCCAATGCCATTAATGCCTCATCTTGTGTACCCTTCCACACTATCAATATGTCATCCAGAAAACAAAAATATTTAACTATATTAACCATAAATGGTGAATTGAAAACAAAATGTGTTTCCCAGAATAACATAACAATGTTGGCAAAAATGGGGGCACAAGTTGCCCCCATTGCCTCACCGTCTAGTTGTTGATAAATTTCATTGCGAAAATAAATAAAATTATTCTTTAAAACTAATTCTATGTTTTCCAAGATTAGTTTGAATTCGTTGTCATTCAAAAATTTGAATTCTATTAACATATATTCAAACCATTCAAGTCCTATATTGTGCAGAATCACAGAAAATAAATCTTTAACATCTATTGTTAAAAATGAATAGTGTGATTGATATGGTAATTGATTAATTTTGCTTAGTAAATCCCAAGAATCAATCAAAATATGTGTATATAATTTGTAGAAAGGCTTTAATTTACTATCAGTATAAATAGCCAATGGTTGTGTTTTTGAGCCTTCCAATGTTACAATAGGCCTCAAAGGTGGATTTTCAACACCATTGTGTACCTTGGGAATACCAAACATAATAGATAGAAAAGGTTTTTCCACCTTAAAAAAATCTGTATAATCTTTCATCAATTAAGCCTTGCATCAAATTGTCTTCTATAATCATATCAATCTTGTGGTAGGCAATGTTTAGTTCGTTAATGGAAATAATTGTATATCTGCCCTGTACATTCAGTATGTCCATCATTTTTGCTATATATGACCAATTATTCATTAGTACCACCCCACCCCCTTTGTCAGGTTTCATAATCCTGACATTCGGGTAAAGATGTTTGATTTCATCCGAAGTTGTTTTTTCTTCTATAGTAAGGTTTAATTTACAAAAGGTATGTCCATGATGACGCTGAAGCATTCTAACCTCCTTAATCACTATTTTTTCAAAATTACTAATATCACTCTGTAAGGGGGGGTTGTATGTACTTCCCCTGTTCAAACCATCACAATATCTATTCTTATTAGTGTTAAATACAGTATTATTCTCAGAATCATTAAAATTTGCCAAGACTTCCAAATTTAACTTTCTAGTAAAAAGCCTTATACCTAGAATCATCTCAGCCATATCCATCTTATTAACTGGAACAAAGGTAAAACCCTTTTTAAATAAAGAAAAATGTCTATCCTCGATTTTAATGTCAGTATAATTGTAAATAAAAAATTAACTGTTTGGCTGACTAACTATAATACTATCTCTATTTAACTATGTACCATCATACATCCTGTCATTCTGTAAAGTATTGTCATTAAAAAACAAAAAATCCATTTGTGTTTCTTCACATGTCAGTTGGTTACTTGCACTTGTGTCAAATGTAAGGGTAGATTTCATATTTTCTCGAACTATAATATTGTCTCTATTTTGTTCTGTAGTATCATAAGTATTGTTACTTTGTATACTACTATCGTCATTTAGAGAAAGTTCTATTAATGTCTCTGAACATACTTGTTTGTTACTTGTGCATATGTCGGGTGTGAGTGTAGGTTCCATATTCTCTCGGACCTTCTCGGTCCTTCTGGTTCTAAAGGATTTTCGAAATCACTACACTCACCCTGGTAGTTATGCATATCTACACTAACATCATCTTTTGTTTCATAATCGTGGTCTCGTTGCCTCCACTGGTAAGACCTAGTGTTGTATCGGTTGTGGTGTACATATGTGTACCTTCCCCTGACTAACTCACGAGGCTGTTCCTTTTTATTACTGTTGTACCCTAATGGGTAAGCTTGCTGGTATTCATAGGCCCAGTCATCTCTGTCTAATTTACCCATCTTTCTTTTGTGATTCTTAACCATAATATTGTCGACATCATTAAATGCTCTCAAATAATTACATTTATACTCTCTCACAGTGAACAATAAGTCTTCACATATTTCTTTGTTAATTTTATCAATTTTACTATTAAGCTCATCAATTAGCATATTGTTGTTGTTAATCATAACTTTCATCAATGCCAAGCCACAGTTATTTAAAATGTCCACAACATCCTTATAAAGCGTAGATCCCAGAACAGTGTCGTTAGGGAACTTATTTAATCTTAGCCCCCTAGGCACATGTTTTCTTTTTAAACATTCAGTTAAAAACCAGTTGTCTAAATTTAAGTTTTTAAATTTAAGCATATATTTTTTTTAGCAGCTTACATTTCTCAGAATAAGAAGTGTCCTGTTGTTTTTGTCTCTGTCTCTGCTCACGTTGTTCATTAGCTCCGAAACTCTTGTTTAACCAATCAGTTAAATTTATATCGGCATATTTTTCAAAAAATGGATCATTGCCATTGTGTTCCATACTGTTCCGTTCATCATACCTCTGTTCAGTGCATGGTGCTCCACAATCCCCGGAAAATCTCCTATTGGGGCTGTTGTGGCTAGTGTGCTTTGCTCGCACAGGCTGTGCGCATGAGATAGAGTCCTCATTGTCCTGAGTACTGGTTTCCAGTTGTGTAAAGGCTTGTAAAAGCCTGGTGAGTTCTCCAATTAAGGATTGTTCGTTCCTAGGTTGTGAGGGTCCTCGGCTATCCTGTACATCCATTGAGAAACCACGACCAGTAAAAAGATAGCAATGGAGAAACAGGGGAAGATTAAACAAAACTGGTAATACAAAAATTCCCCAGTAGTACAGGATCCAATGAAGGCTGTCCCACAAACATAGTAGAAAAATGATCCACAGATAATCCAAAACATGTACAAAGTTTATTAGCGATATAAAAAGAGTTAAAAATTCGCTTTCATTTCCAACACAGGAAACTTCATCAGAATGAAATGCCCTTGTTCTGACTAACATTTTATATCTTAGTTAATTGCATACACACCCACTCTAACATGCCCTCTTTAGATCACTAACTGCCCCATCACCCTCCACAACCCCAGTCTTCAACAGCTTCCAGCAGCTCTACATGGAATTGCTTAATTGGCTATGCTTGACAGAGGCTCAGTTACTTCATCAATGGTGTGGGGAAGGCCAACACACTGTTGCTATGCTTCTATTTCCCCTTGGCAGATAGGTAGTAGGCTATCTGTGGACCTCTAATGTGCAGGCCATCACAGCCATAATATGTGAATAAACAGACCTTCAGATCACAATATACAGTGTGAACTCACCATGTAGTCAGGAAACAGTTGAGTACAGCATACAGAACACTGATACTTAGTCACTCCAAAAGCCTATCTTGGAAGCTAGAAGACTTGTATAAGTTTAAGGCTTTCTATTGCTTACCAGTAGTTTACACACAGGAGAGATGAAAAACAGGCACAGATGGGGAACATGCATGCAATGATACCATACCAGCCTATGTGTCAGCCTTATGCTTTGGAATACTGGACAAGGCCATTGGCGCCCTCATGGTGCCTTATTTAGGAGAGTCTCGAAGGTGAATACCACCTCCATAAACAGCACAATAGCAGATTCAATGAGGATTATGCTACTCAACACCAGGGGTTGTGATCACAACATGCATGCACTCACAGCACTCCTCAGGATGGACAAAATCAGCATCTGTGCATTAACTGAAATTTGTCTTATGGCTCCTGAGAGCACACCAGCACTACCAGACTACAACCCATACCACACATTTCAGCCACAGAACATGGACTGACAGAAATGGAGGGGCTGTATCCATATTCATCAGGGATACCTACACCTCCAGGTTAGTGGGGCAGCATGATAGCTCTGTGATCATCCATGTGCAGGTAACATAAGCCACATCTGCAATGTGAAATGTGGCCTGCTACAGATCACCCTTCATGACCCAGGACCTCCACTCCACCTTCCTGGAGACAGTGGAGAACATGACAGTCCTAACGCACACCCTGGCATTGGTTGATGTCAACTACCATACCATTAACTGGGAAACGTACTCCGGTACTCACTTCCAGGACCAGCACTTCCTGGAATGTATCACCTCATATGCCCTGTGTCAGGTGGTAACCTCCCTAATTTGGGGTGGAAACTACTAGATGTGGTCATCAACAACATGGGCAACAGGTGCACCACAGTGGAGGTTAACCAGTCATTGGTTAGATCTGACCATGAACTATTCACTGTTTCCACATCCTAGCATCTCCCCCACCCACGGATACCACAGTGTATACCTTTCCTACAGCTACATTTACACTACTGGTGACAGGGGTAGGGGTTTTCACAACCCCCACGCTAAGGGGAAATACTGCACAAGATACAGACAGATTTACAAATGCTGTCTATAAGCACCTGCACAGATGTATGGATCACACCATCACTGGTAAAACAAGACTCACTCCTCCTAGACAAGGACACCAGTCTGGTGGACCTCTGCAATAAACAGGCAATACTACAGAAGTAAGACAGTGTTCCAGACACAAAGCAAATCCCACGAAGGGTAGACATCTGTGACCACTATTAGTATGATACTTAGGTCCCTCAAGACATCATCCAAGGGTAACATCAGATGGAGAATATGCAAGGATTCGAAAGATAACCACAAAGCCTTCTTTATCTATGTCAAAGATCTATGTGGTAACACACAGATTTGCACTGTGCCTGTGAAATATAGCACAAAATATGCTGACCCTACTGATATCGCCAACATCCTTGAAGATACATTTGGTGCATACTTCACACCCTAAAGAGCCCACAACACTACCCGAAAGGTACAGTATCCCAACCATCAGAGACACAGCTGGAAATGGACCCCTCTAACAGCAGAACACAGCATCAGTGGAGGCAGATGTTGACCCAGACTGCATCTTGCAAACTGTACAAGACAACCTGCCCCCCACCAAATTAAGCATTCCTACCTCAGCCTCTCCACAGGCTACATGCCCATACAATGGCATGTGGCAACGGTTATTCCATTCCATCAAGGTGAAATCACAACTGACCATGGTAACTACCACCCCATAAGCCTGACTAGCCTGGTCTGCAATGGTATGGTTGGCATCCTCATGGCACTCATTAACAATAACATTGGTAACCTTCGAACACGTGACCCAACCCAAGTCAGCTTGGTTGAGTGCAGTTCATGCCTACTGACCCTGTTCGACATCTTACATACAGTCAGCAAGACGTTAGATGATGGGGAGGTGGCTCATACATACTACCTGGACCTCACCAAGGCTTTTGATACCATGCCCCACTCAGGTATTATTGATAAACACACCAGCCTGTACATTCACCCATACATCACAGGTCGAGTTGCCAACGGGCTCACACACAGATCCCACATGGTATGACTAGTGGTCTCCAGGTCCAACTCTTAAACAATCATGATTGGTGTCCCACAGGACTCAGTCCTGGGAGCCCTAATGTTTGGCATATACATCTTAGATGTACAGGCAAAAACAGGTGGACTATGTCAGACCATGTTTGGCAATGATGGCAAACTGGGAGCCATGATTGATAGTCCAGCTGACACGGGCATCCCTCAAGGGGCCTCATAGAGAATGTCACAGGGTGCCAATGACATGGCCTCCAGCCAAGTGCCACTAACTGCATGGTCATTCCATTGTGGAATTGGCACCCACATATTAACACATGAGCAGCAGCCACTTTAATACAGATGAGGTAATGGGGTATCTGAGGACTAAGATAGATTGTGATCTCCCCTTTGACAATCATATCTCCACAGTAGTTAGGACATCCTTGTATGTAGGCCATCTGCTTACTAAAGGATTCCCATCTAGACATACTGGGGTTATAGTTCCCCTTTACTCATTACTCATCAGTCCCATCATAGGGTATAATAACCCATGTGGGATGTACCTCAGACAACACATCCAACAGCTGGGGAGTCCACGAATGTACTTCACCAAGGGGAATACTGGCCTCCAACATATGGCTTATGCAGCCAGACTGAATAAACTCCTGCTTTACTCAGTGACATCTCATTTACCCAGAGATTATCTCTGCTGGCCAGCACAGCCATGTCAAACTCAGGCTTGATGGATATGCTCCACCTATGGGAATCCATGTCACAGTGAGCCACACACTGTAGTGAGCTGACATTGCCACAATAATAACCAGAAGATGCTGGAGGGACAGCTTCCTGTCACAGACACTTCCCATACTTTGGAATAACATCCCTAACTCATTATACAGAGCCCCTCACTAACACTCTGCAAGAGAAACCTTGAAGGGTGGATGGGGAACAATTGATGCACCCAAAGGATCCTGCCATTGGCTCTGCTCCACAGAGGGATGGTTAATGAATCAATGGGGTAGTAAAAGCTGACACATTTTGGCTGGCCTTATGAATGGCCTCTGGCAGTTGGCCATGTACCTACCTATGAATCTATACATACAGTATCTGCATATGCTGATAGCTTAATATACTGTTCAGGTGTTGACTTACCTTGTGCCAATGGCTGTTGTGTGTGCAACAGTTGAGGGCTGCCTATGCTGGATGCACACAGTAGGCTGCCTATACATGACAATTTACAGGTAGTCTTGTGTGTGTGCCATTCATTTTTAGTGTGTGTGCAGGTGGAGAAATGTGTCAGTCCCTAGGTGCCTACACTGTCAGTGCATGTGCTATACATTCCCTCTTTGCCAAGGCATGGGCATACTGGGCACTTCTCTGTCTGCCTACTAGAGATGGCTCAGGGTGTTCGTGGTCTGAGTACCTCTGTGCCTGTGGGGCCCTTGCAAAGGTGATGGGCTGTGAGGGCCTTCACCATTCTGTCCCTGCTGCAGCTGTTTCCACAGGACCATATTGTTTAGCATTGCACACACTATGAAGATGTGGACACATGTGCCTGGAGAGTACTGCAAGGCTCCACCATATATGTCCAAGCAATGGAACAATGATTTCAGCATCCCAAATACACGCTCTATGATGATTCTGGTTTGTGCATGAGCCTCATTATGGCATTCCTGCATGGGTGTGTGTGCATTGCTGATGGGAGTCATCATCCACGGTTCCAGTGCATAGCCAGCATCCCCCACCAGGTGGCCATTTGGGATGCCCCTCCTGGCAAATAAGCGATACAGCTGTGAGGCATGCCAGTTGTGGGAGTCATGATATCTTCCCGGGCTGCCAGCACATACAGCCATGATAATGCCCTGGGCATTGCACACGACCTGGCAGATGATGGAGGGGTATTCCTTGCAGTTTATGTAGCACCTATCCTGCTCACCAGGTGGTGACTTGATGTGTATGTGCATGCAGTCTATTGCACCCAGTACCTCTGGGTATTCTGCCACACAGTGGAAGAGACACATATTGCTGGCCAACTCCTCCTGCATTCGTGGGAAGTATATGTGCTCATTGGCATGTGGTAACATGGCATCCAGGAACTGGTGTAGAACCCTGGATGCTGATGCCTGTGAGATACCCATGATATCCCCAGTTGGTCTTTGAATGTAACCTGTAGCTAGTATTCTCAGGCTTACACATACCTACGTATCCACTGGGATGGGTTCCCCTCTGTTTGTTCTGGCTCTGAGGTGTGGCCGGCAAAGCTCCACAAGTTGCTATAGGGTGTCCCTGTCCACCCTGTAATGCTCTACTATCTCCAGATCATGTAGCCCCTGGTAGGTTATCCTGGGTCTGAACACTCTCCTCCTCCTTTGGTGCCTGTGGTGGTCATGCGCATCATCCTCCAGACCACCTTCAGTCTCCACCACATGCCGGTGGATCAAAGCTATGGCAGCCCCTAACATGTACATAATAAAAGTTCCCCAGCTGTATACACCACTGGTGAAGAGTGTATGGGAATACACAAATGTGTGTGAGGTGCTTTCACACTTTATATTATCGTGCTATGGATGCTGCTGATGTAAGTGGGTGTGTATGAGCTATTCCAGCTGCTGTGTGTCTTAATTATGGGTTTTGCAATGAGTACTGCAAGTGTGGGGCCTTTATTGTGGAGATCTACTTGCCTGCCTTGATTAATCTGTCACCCTTTAATTCACTTTTAGACCTGGATCCACTCCCATTATCAGGCATGCATCCACCTGCCGTCTTTCTTGTTTTGTACTTTCCCTACCCAGTCATGGAAAATGTGCCTTGTAGCTGATATACTGCATATCACCTTTGTTCTGTTTTGACACTTTGCTGTTTTCTTTCCAGTACAGCCCCTCCCCTTCTCTGTTCTGCAGGTAGCTGCTTGCAGTCTTGTTAGCTGTTGTCAATGGCCCACTGTAGGCTCCTAGGTGTTAATTAGTCATCTGTACTCCAATTTCATTGCTGCAGCACTTCCTTATTTCTTTTATTTATTTATTTTATTTTATATTTGTTGACCGGGCTAGTCCAACTGGATATATGTCCATTTTCAGTAGAGCCCCGAGGAGAAAAGCTCCACTACAGCAATTATACACATATACAGATCTGAAAGTAAGTGACATGAAAGAGTAATATTTAAAAACCAGTACATCACAGATACAACTTTAAGTAGATAACCAAGAGGAAACAGAGTGATTTGAAAATGTAAGTACATATAGGTTATGTATGAGAAACCTAGACAACAGTAGAAAGAAGGAAACATTTATACATTCTTTCCTATATCCTTCCTGTTTCAGCTGCAGTGTGTGATGCGCATACCTGTTTACCGGGTTTACTCTCGTTTTCATCTCCATTCACATGCATACTTGGTTACCTTGTTTACTCTCAGCTAAGCATAGCTATGGACAATTCGACACACCCCTATCCTGCAGCTTTGCCTAACTAGGGGCAGACCAGTTTAGCAATGCTCCAATGTGCTTACAGCAATTTTGACACACCCCTCTCTTGATGTCATTTTATCTCAAGGGCTCACCTGGGTGTTATAACTCTACGCTGTGAGGTGCATCCTTACACCAGCAGGGAATCTGCAATTCACTATTACTCCTCTCATTTGCATGGCATTGTTTACTAATTCCTAGCAACTGCGCATAACACTGTCACTGCCTCTTAGCAACCCTTGCGCCATGAGTATGTTGTAGCATGCCTGCCATTACTATTCTATATTTTTATGTATTCCTTGCGATCCCCTTTGCGGTGCTGCCCTACTCTTCCACGTCGCGATAGTGTGACTATATATATTAAATGTTAATTTTATATTTTGTCAAATTTTTTATGCCAATGGCTATATATTTAGCCATTGGCATATATTAACAATATAATACATGTGATTGGTCAGCTGTCATGGCTCCGATTTTAGGTTTGCAAAAATGCAAACCGTTTTCTACGGTTTACATTTCTGCATGCTTACACTATGCCTGCACCACTTCCTGAATGGCTACATACCTTCATTTGCATGGTACACTGCTGCACATGGGGTAATTAGCATACAAGGTTCAGGAGTTGTGCAGGAGTAGTATACGCAGGTAGTGCACGTGGGAACAGCTCGTACTTCAATTGCTCAGCGGCCATCTTTGGTGTTGGAATGCCAACTTGATGCCTGCACCTGGCGCAAGCTTCATGAATCCCGGGGGATATCTAAAATATTACTGCTGTGATAGCTTGCAGAATGACCTAATTTCTGGTAATTTTATTTCTAGTTCCCTGGCAAAACTCCCCATTGCTGGCAGCTGGCAGCATTTAGCATCTACCTGTAAAAATACACAGACAAGGGTTTTTGCAAAGATCTTTGGCAGATGCTAGAAGTCATAAAAACATTGCATTCCTTCATGCTTCCAAAGTAGCAATTAGTTCACCCCAAAGACAATACAGAAAGCGTCTTAGTCCAGACTTTGTGTCTCTAGCTGAATTGAAAACTTGAGTGATAGCCTCTTTATGGCCTAGCCTATAAAGTGATTTAATTTCAAATATTTTTCTAAAGTTTGCTGGACTGAGGTTAACCCTCTGGTTTCCTCTGTTAACATATATATTTAAACAGTTACAGTAGTGCATGTACATTTCTGTTCTCCTCCAGTAGGGCACACTGTGGATACATTTTAAACACAAGCACTTTGCAAATACTTTTTCAACACAAACATCTGTAAATACCAGTTTGATATACACATGACATACTGTACCAATACATTTGTACACAAGCATCTTACATAAATTGGTTTGATATTCACAAATGACATATAATTAATTACAAATTTCCAGCTAGCTGTGCTGGTAGTACCTTGTTTTGTCATAATGACATTAAGACATCTTCCCATCAACAACTGTGTTGGATGCATACAGCAAAGGTGAGTCTCTGTATTCTATAGTCAAAAAACTAACAATCCTGACTTTTCTGAACTGACTTACATTCTCATTAGATTTGTCCTAGTCAGTCTGGAGCATATGTTATACTTTCCCATTGCTCAGTACAGCATTTGGACTTGAGATAATATGTTGTACTTTGTTTACATACTTTGTAAAATGAATCAAAACACAGAGGATTTTAACTGAAAGAACGTGCACTTCCTCTAGCAATCATTCCATAAAGTACTACATAGTGCACATATTTGTAACAGCTGCTTAATATCTTCTTTTACATAGACCGATAAAGAATTTCACATGCTTTTTCCTTAAACATAGCAATTCATATGTTTGACTTATGAATCTTATGTAAGAGTTGTGTTGGAATGGAAATCTTGTCACTTTTGAACACCAAGTATCCTATACATCAAAGCTCAACACAGTGTGGGAAATATTCTATAATATCTGAATTTACCAACTTAACATTAACTGGCCAATGTCTTTTAACAGATGAAATTCTCTGACCTCTGTTGTAGAGTTCAGGTTTCTCAGTTTGGATAAGTAATTGAGAAATAATTTGTATAACTTCCAAATAGTTCTCCAGCAGGTCTTCTTGCAAGTAAGCCCTGCATGATATATCAGCTTTCTGCATCTCTTTTCTTGGGTTATACTGAATATTTAAGTCATAGGGGAGTGCCTTCTGTGTGGAGTCTGCATGTCCTCCCTGTGGTTTGGTGGGCATTCGAAAGACATGCGTAAATGGGCGTGCCTTCGTTGAAGGTTGAACGTCGAGCTGGCACCTCGGCATTCATGAAAATCTACTGCCAATCATTAGCGGACCGGAGTTCCGCTGTGGCGACCCCTAACTGGGAAAAGCTGAAAGGCAAACAGACAAACATTTGTACAAACACAAGATTATTTTTTGAATTCTTACTTGTGCTTCATGGACAGACATCTTGAAAATGCAATTCAGTGGCTTATTGTTTGATTCTTCTGCAACCAATTTACCATAAAGAAAATGAATGAACTATTGAAAACCAAAGACTCTTGCCATTATTATTTTCTCTGTTTCATCATAATATGTCTGAGCATCATAGAAGACCTTGTCCATACACTGCTGGTCTACATTCCTGCACTACTTCTGTTTCAAACACTTTTTGGCTAGCATCCATTTGAAGTGCTGCTTGTTGTGTAGTTTTGTAGAACTTATGAAAAGGGACATCTGTAAGCAGCTTTTTACCATCTTGAAACTTTGGTATTGCTTCTTTGACTAGAACCATGAAATATCATACACTAATAGCTCCCAAAATGACATTGTTACAGCTAAAACGTTGGAGTAAACTTGAAAAGATATTGTGTCTTTACAGTGAACTGTATAAAAGACAATTTGCCTCAGGACTTTTGTCTGTTTGTCATGGCACTGACTTTATAAGAATTTGATTTATACAACTCTTGGGGCACAGAGGGATATTTTCTAACTGTGATCCAGATAATCTGTGTTTAGTTAGAGGGCAAAGGAGATGGAGGGAGCAGGGAAGGAGGACTAAAGTGCGTGGCATATGACTCTCCATTTGGGGGAGGGGGGTTGCCTGATTTGCCAGATGGGTGACACCCAGTAAGAACTCTGGGTGGTGTAAAAAAGGGTTTCTAGACCAGAGTAAAAGGCTGACCCAACACTAGCATGTAGCTCAGAGGCAGTCATATAATTAGCCCATGTGCTCTTTCTCCTAAACACTGGTAGAGCTAGCATCCCTCAAAAACTGCTGGGAGGATGCTAAGAGCTCTTGGAACTAGGGGGGATCCTGAACTCTGCCTGGATGATGGCCCTACAACTGAATCTCTCCTTTAGGGGAACAAATGGGTCTGTGATGGCTATCACTCTGTGAGGCATGAATGAACCAGATAGGTCACAGGTGGCTGACTTTTGGCAGGTATAGGTGAAAAAATATTTTGGTTTTGAGATCTTCAGACACTAAGATACATTCTTTGTCTTTAAGAGTAGATACACAGATTTAATATGTAAAATAAATAAATAAATAAATACATTTATATTCTTTTTATAGTCTTTCTGCTTCAATCTGTAGAGCAACTTGATACATTAAAACTAATGCTCCTTCATGGTACCCTCACACATTATGAGATCATAACTGATAGTACTTATGCCTTATAGTTTTCAATTATTTATGTTACTGCATTTTGAAATACTACTTGTGCTGATGGTACTCCAAAACAACAGTCTCAGAAATGCGGAAACCTGTATCTGCCAAGATGACACTTAAATGCACAGAACTGTGAGCTCGGATAATTTGCCAAACTCCTTGACCAGCATCGATCAGTATTAAACATATTTGCAACAATTTCATCAACAGTTTAAAGTCAAGCATGTTCCATTTTAATGCTTTTGCTTAAGTCGCGAGGGTCTGTATATTTTTAAGGTTGTTTTACTACACTAATGTCACCATGCTATTCATCCATTTTGTCAGTTCATCGCACTTAACATATCTATACCTTCTACATATTTTAGCCTATTCTGTTTCTAAGAGCTGTTAGGATTCTGCCTTGTACATGTTCAGCTAGTGCTGTCTCTGTCAAACTCTTATTATAGTACTTTCTTAACACCATGAACCAATAAATAAATCAGAATAACTGAAAATGATATGTTCTTTTCTGTGCCCCTCTCTCTTGATCTGAAACTACTCTCCTGTCTTATCAGTATACTAAAACTTTAATTTCATTTCTCCTTACTAACACTGGCTCTTTCTTTAACTCTCACTGTCTGCATGTATACCATATATTCTTAACACTAATGCTGTTCTGTTTTGCCTCCTTTACTTTCTATATAACATCTCTTTCTTCAACAGTTAATCCTAGTGGTGTCAGTTATTTTCTAGATAGTCATGGACATACCCTTCTTCTTCAAAGACTACAGCAGAGTAAATACAACAACCAACTATATAAAAGCTTACAGACTTTTAACTGACACTTAAATATATTAACTACATGGTGACACAGCTGCACCAAAGATGATAACTCCATGGGAACCAAAAACTATCCCCTACTCTCTGTCCCTACTCCTTGCTTGCAATGAATATACTTCATCTGCCCGGTTATTATTTGTTTGAAGCACACTCACACATTGCTATCTGCTCATTGTACCTATTATTTGCAAATGAGGTTAATGGGGTATTGTATGTGCATTATTATATGTTCTTATACCTGTTTTCCTTGTTTGTACATGTTGTTTTCAACTGCAGCTAAATGTTCTCCCCAGAGAATAACATTGATTTTAAGATAAATTTCTGTATTTGTTATATATTGGAATATACTTGTGACATGGTCATTTCTACATGTCATTTTCAGCTCTACTTAATTTCCTTATGGAAACCACAATGACTAAAATGTTTGATATTGTAACCTGCTAAATCATGTGAAACCTTTGCTGCATGAGCTCTGAAAAATATAATTATAGTAAAAGTGAGGCTTTATTCCCCAAAGTCCAATATCATTTGCAAGGTAAAATACTAAGTATTTTTCTCTGCTGGCCCATATTTACATTGCAAGATATGATTGCAACTCTACATGAATTAACGTGTATGCAATATGTTCTGTGATGTACAATTACAGATCACTTATAGTTTGCTAGCACCAAAGTCAAGTTTTACTATCAATATCTGTCTGGAATGTATTTTCCTCTTCTGGCCCATACACAGGTGAATTTAGCCCACTATGTCACAATTTATAATAAATGTACAGTCTTCTAGCTCTGTCAACTACAAGTACACTCTGCTTGAAAAAAAAAGAAAAAAATAAACAAAGTCTAGAGAGATCTCATACTGGCAATGTACTCAAAATTATTTATGTCTGCTAAAGTGTGGATGTGGAAAATAAACTGCAAAGTCTCCAGATATTTCTGTCCAATGGAAGTATATAAGAAAAAAATATAAGGCATGTATTCACATAGCTGGCATACTCAGCAGTTGAAGAAAGGGCAGTGAATGGCACGTATGAATCAGATAGTACATATCATGAACCATTAATACAAAAGTGACTCTTCAAAAAAAGGCTACATTTAAGCAGCAGCACAATCCTTGCTAAACCACCACAAAAAATTAAGAATAATCTAAAACCATGCCTTCAGAATTATCCTTTGGGCACCTTATGGGGATACTCCTGTGTGCCTTCCACTTGAGGTGAACCAAGCACAGGCCACTAAAGGGAGTTCCAGGGACTCACCCACAGTGCTGTGGAAGAATCATATATATGTTCTTGCTTGGGAATACCTATCAACCCACAAGATGAGCTGATAATATTGCTGGGAATAGGAAAGTCTGGTTTACCTTTCTATAATCATGGTCTTCAATGGGACAAGTGGTTTAGCTCTTTTTAATTTCTCCAAATCTTTTGGGTTTCTAATACAATGATGTTTCAATCTTTGATGTCAGCCAAAAGTGCTCTTTGCAGTACCCGCAAGTGCCCAGTAATGACTCTTTCTGCAATTCATATGGAGTTATATATATTGGTGGCATATCTAAATGCTATTGTAGATTCTTTTTATAAGACCTGTTGCTCCTACTACTATTGGAATTGCCTGGGTATTTTTCTTCCACATTGCTCTCGTTTCTGCCTGCAAATCCTGATATTTTATGACTTTGTGTCTCTCTGTATGCAAGACACTTTAGTCACTGGGTGTCAATGATCAATGCTACTTTTATCTTCTTTTCTTGGACCACTATATCTGGTTTTCTAGCATCTATCTTTTGAACTGTTGGTAATGGGTGAGCCCATGTGATGTAGACATCTTCAATTTCTGTGATGCTTTATGGCTGATGTTTCCAGTGTTTTTCAGACACTTCAGTACCATAATGTTTGCACAATCCTCAGTGCAACAGTCTCGCCACATTATTATGCCTTTCAGTATACAGTCCTTCTGCTGTTAGTATGTTGCAACCAGCAATGAGGTGTGCAACTGTTTCCAATTCGGTTTTACAAAACCTATATTTGTCTGTTTCTCCCACATGTTCAATGGACTTTGTAAACCAACGTGTATGCAGCCCACTATCTTGGGCTGCCAATATTATCCTTTCATCTCTTGCTTTAAATTGTCCTCTCCTCAACCATTCCTACATTCATTCCTGATCAAAATGAGGTTCTTCCAGAAGTTTCCTATACTTGCAACTATATTTATGCATTTTCCACATTTCTTGCCTTCTCATCTGGTCCTACCCCTTATATTCTTTCTTTTGTTTTTTGGCACATTCAGTTGCTGCCGGATTCTTATCTACTTCTGGTTTGATTTCCATTCCTGCTTGATGCCGATATGCTTCTGGTAGACTGAGCAGAGAAGTCATCTTAGATTTATTCTCCTCATGTTTCAAATCTTTCAGTATATTTGAGTCTTGTGAGGTAAGCAGATATATGTGGAGTCCCACGATTGCAGATCTATACTTATAATCAATTTCAAAGAGGCCCATCCCTCCTTCCGAACAGGCAATATATAGCCCGGATTCACGAATCCTCCATGTAAGACTAAATAAGTCTTACTCAGAATCTGCAGTTGAACGGTATGATGTCAGCGTGCCATGCATATTCATGAGGGCATGCTGACTCCACTCCAAGTCCAACACAGACTGTGTAGGAAGGCAGGGTGTGTGTCTGACTGCCGAGCAGTCCAAAGGTCCACGCCCCTGTAAGTGTCTGAATTGTGAAATGTCAACACACATGAGCGAGTCTGCTGAAATGTCTACGTACCCAACACTACACTCCGTCACACTGTAAACCCCCGGTACAGTTATGAAAAGTAAAAGTTACATTTTTTTTTCTAATTCCCGATATAGCTGCCCGTATTTGTGCATGTTTGCGTGGGTGTGCCCATTGCTTAGCTGCAGTTAGCAATCTTGACATTGAAGAGCATAATAAGGAATGTTTATGCAAAATTAAGCCAAATAGCAATAGCGTAGTGGTAGAGCCTTCGCACAAAGAAGAGGCATTCACAGTTCGAGTCCCAAAGCTCCCCTTTCTATTTTATGTTTTAAGTTAGTATATGACATAATTCCTGATATATATGATGAAACTTTTACTAAAAAGCATTGAAATGGCCTACGTATCAGTGAACAAAATGTATATTTATAAAGGATCCTGACATATAATTGCCCGCAGTTAAGCAGCGCTTTACCCAGTGCAATAGAGTTGCCCATAGCTAAATAGCACTTTACCCAGCACAATATAGTTGCCCGTAGTTAAGCAGCACTTTACCCAGCGCAATATAGTTGCCCGTAGTTAAGCAGTGCTTTACCCAGTGCAATATAGTTGCCCATAGCTAAATAGCACTATACCCAGCACAATAGAGTTGCCCATAGCTAAATAGTGCTTTACCCAGTGCAATCGGTTTGCGCTGAGGTGCACGGCATGCCAACCAGTGCACCGTCGGGCAATGTGGAGCAACATAGAGCAACGTTGCCTAAACACAGCCACACCCCCTAGCCTGTTTGGGCAATAGTAAAATAAAAAGCAATGACAAGGTTCGAACCAGGACACTATGCACCATAATCAAAATACTGAACCACTAAGCCATTACAGCTTAGGATAAACAGCCACTGTTAACATACATATACTTATAAATGGTAGATTAACCATTGGTAAGCAGGTCTGCAGTCAGCCGAGAATTTTCAAAAATGTCCAATCACAAAAAAGTGCAGGAAATGTGGCATATTTAAAGCCCATAGGCTGGAATACTCACCATCACTGATTGTAGCTCCCATCTGCAGTTAGAATGTCTGGTGCTGGAGAGGGTACTCACTTTCGAGTGCAACGCTGGGGCATCGAGGAGTCAAAATACATGGTTTGGCTCCTTGTCCACCATCATGAGTCAAGACTCCTGCATGGCCAGTTCCAAGGGACGGAGTACAAGGCAGAGGCTTGGAACTGGTTAGCTCATGATCTTACCAGTGCCACAGGTGTTCCTCAGACTGCTGAGAAGATCCGTCACCACTATGCAGACCTGAAGAGACGGAAGCAGGACCTACTGAACCAATGGATACAGGAGGCCCATGACATGCAAGATGCCCCACTACTGAGTAGGTAGCCATGGAATGCAGTATGTAAGACATGCTAATTTAGTTTATATAATGGATAGGAATGTCTCAATATCCCTTCATTTACTTCACAGCTGCAGGTGTCCATGCTGCGAATCAGCAAGCCTATGCAGATAGGCTGCTAAAGCTGCGCCACCAGGCAGGTTAGTAATTATTCTGCATGTATTGTTATATAAAATAGGTGAGAGAGTCAGAAAAAGAGTGTAGTAACCTATTAAGAAAGGTAAAATAAGTCTGGAATAATATCTCTGCATGTACTGTCATATAAAATAAGTGAGCGAGCCTGAAAAAGGATGTTGTAACCTATTAATAAAGGTATAATATGTCTTGAATATGTCTTCCGTATGCACTGTAATATCAAATAAAGGAGAGAGCCTGTAGAAAAGTGTGTAATGTAATTAATAAAGGTATAATACTTGGAGTGTGTCTGTGTCACTAACTTTGAAATGTTGTTGTACCCTTGCATTATACAAATAGTACTATTGTAATACGTGCTGTCAACCCACAGTTGGGCAGTCCCATATAAAGTGGATGATGGAAGTACCAGTAGCTGTGAAGCATATATACAGTCCTCAACAGTCAGTTAATGGCTGGCATGCATAAGTAAATCTGGCACACAAGTAGCTTGTTAATGTGTTCCCCAGAAATGTGAATGTGCTACACGAAATGTAGGGTTCTGTAGAAATTTAACTGAAAATGTCATGTGAACACATCCAGATATGTAGATATAGAAATATAAATAACATAAATAACTATGTAGCAGTAACATCTGCATCTTGGACAGTTAGTATGTCAGATATAGGTCAGGTATATAATGAACTAGCCAAACCCATTACACAACCTAATGCATGTTGCCAAGTGTAATAATACATGTAGGGGATATACACCTGCAGTCAATAGGAATGTAGTGTAGACTAAAAGTACTTATACAATGTTAATTGAGGTTTCTTTCTACATCCTACTGTATGTGCAGAAACAATGCAATTCCACACCTCAATGGGTATGTCTAATCTCAAAACATTTGTTGGGACATATGTCCTATTGTTCTATAAATATCTGCATTTACTTTGATGCATGTGCCCTGTTCAAACACCACAATCTTGGTGGCCTGTTGCCACCAATCATCCCTACATGCTGTTGGAATGTCCACTGTCATTCAATATATGCATGTCATATGCTTGCTGTTCAACTGTTGGAACCTTGGTGTGTTGGGTTAATGGGAATATTACTGCATGTTGTTACAACTAATTTGGAATGCTGTTGTTTATGTTGTAATTAAACACACCTAATGATAGAACGTATGGGAAGGCCGGTCCCAGCGGACAAACCTGTCCCTCCTTAGCTGGTGATTGCACCTGGCACCAGCAGGTCTGGTGCCCAGCCTGGGCTCCCCTCCTCCATTGGTCCTGTGCCACCTTCAGGTGGAAGCGCTGCAGGGGATGGGGCTCGTTCCCCCGGTGCAAGCGTGGGCAGAGAAGGGCCACCTGTCACCCTCCGAAGGGTCCAGGTTGTGGTGTGTAGGGAGATCCAGCGTTCAGTTGCTGATCCCCTACGCCAGCTCGAGGCGAGAGTGGCGTGACTCATGGGTGAGCCTGCCCCTCCTACACAGCCCCCAGCACAGCCACCCTCGGGGCTGTGAAGGTGCAGTGGTGACTGCCCATGGGTGGGGTTCTCAGTTCCACTGTTACCATCTGTGGGCTCATGGGCTTACGATTTCCAAACATTCGTCCCCGTCAATTGTGTTCACCCACCCCATGTGTCATACTCCGCCCCTGTATGCATCTTGTTTGTCTTGTCTGTTTACCTCCCCAACCTACCTCCCCAAATTTACTTACTTCCTCTACCTCACTTTCCACTCTCACCGGAAAAAAAAAAAAAGGGCAATCTGTTCCCACAAAAAATTACTCCCCATACATAGCTGCCCATTTCGCACACATGTCCGCTGGACATGTAAACTGATAATTATAATTGGCAGTACAACAGACTTTGTTGTCCTCACCCCTGTCTCAGGGGTGGAAGGTTTCAAATTTCACTCCAAATTTATTGCATATGCATAGCTGTTGCTGGAAAAAAAATGGGCAGCTATGGACCTTCCCTACACTTGTCCTGCACATCCCGAGCTTGTTTCTCTACTGTCTTTTCCTCGTTGTGCCCCCTTTTTCACCACTTTCCTATCTCCCCATTTTCTTTTCTTTCAAAGAAATTAACATGGAGGTTAGTGGGAGTAAACCCTTTTAAGCAGTAGTTAGCAGGTTTGAGCGAGTGTGCGCATGTGTGCGCTTAGCTAAGTATTGCTAAGCATCGTGCAAACCCACGCAAACCCACTTACAACTGCTTAAAAGTGTCTTAGTCACTCTGCATGGCAGGGCCCTTGTTCTGCTGAGCAGCAAAATAAAACACCTCTGTTAGTCTCGAAACCCCAGACCTTGGACACACTAGACTGCATGAAGTACCACTAGGCCACAGTAGATTTGCAACAAGTTGGTGCTGTAATAAATATAACATGCATTACAGTGAGTGAAAGTAAAGAGAAAATAGGAATGTCATAACACAAATCATGTTCTGTGGATCTTTACCAGCAGTTGTTGTGGAATTGCATGACATGACTGTGAAAAGAGAACCAGCCATTCTAGCAGGAAATAATGTTACAGTAGCACTTTACAAACCCCACACAGTATCAGAGCAGGATAAACACTGGCATATTTGAATAGGGCAGAGGCCATACTTCCCAACTGTGACTGCTTTTCAGGGATGTCCCTGATTCCTAAACAAATGTTAGCATTGTCCCTCAGAATCCCTCTGAAAAGTACTGATGGTAGGCCAAAGAGTGGGGAATTACACTTAATGAATAATGTCAATAAGTAATAGTACACACTGCATGCTCGTCAGAAAAGGTGTATTAATACATATGCTCTGATTCACTCACAGTCTCAACTTAATGTCTGTAATATATTACAGGTGTATCCCACTTATATGTACCTTTCCCTGAGGCTGTTCAAATATATACCTGAGTATATAAGAGGCCTGGCAGAGGCAGAAACACACAGGCATTTCAGCTTGTCTGCTGTTACACACTCTGCAAATAGCTTTGGAACGAGTCCCACAAGTATACCCGTATGTAGGAGTACAAATATCAAAGGATGTAACCATGCACTGTTAGGAACCAACTGTGACAATGCCATTGTTCCAGTGCAAAAAAGACCGGTGTGATGCACAGACAAAGAATAATAGGCTAACCTCTGGCTACCATCTGGATATGTCTACGTAGACAGACTACTTGCCTTGTTAGACTAACAGGTACACAGCAACCCTGTATGTTCAGCAAGATAAACATCGCACAATAATATATAATGCTCTCTGTACTTCTGCACCCCTACCCAAAAGAACAATATACCTGTGTATTCAGGCTCTACCAAGGATGTAGGTAGGCATACTCAGTACTGAAATGTGTCCAGTTGTCTTGAGCAGCCCGTGCTAATGTCAACACATACAAACAACAAACTGTTCAGAAGTGAGGTAATTAATTTTTACAGTATAGTAGTTCACAAACAGTTCATGTGCCAGAGGAATACATTGCAATAATTACTTTTGTATGGCAGTTAATTGTCTAATTAGAAAAGAAAGTGCATACTCCCATGTATCTTGTGTAAGCATGTGGAGGGGTGAGTAAAATTCTACACTGACAAGTGTGTACTAGAAGCAGCAACATTCAGGTTTGAATACAACATGCAAATCACTGGCTACAACCCTAGCTTCAGGGATAAGAAGTATACCAACCTTCTGACTGACACAACGGTGTCCACAGCAAACAAGCATGGGCCCCACTTTGGAAAGCTGAAAGGGCTACGCCTACCTCACCTAGCATTTTATAGCAGTGGGCTGCTATGACAGTGAGTAGTACAATTACCACACAGCAGGCTGCATGCAATTAGTAAATGGTGGGCACCAATTGGCGCAGAGGCCATCACATGCACATGTGCAGATACCTAGAAAAGCATGCTGTACTTGCTGTCTACACATGCAATAATCTCATTGCAGCAGGAGAAAGAGAGAGAGAGAACGAGAGAGAGAGAGACAGATAGACAGACAGAGATAGAGACAGAGGCACAGACACAGACAAAGACAGACAGAGAAACACAGAAAAAGAAAGAGCAACAGAGAAAAGAAAAAAAATAATAAAAAAAAGAAAAAAAAAACATTTCCTTTAAAAACAAATGGAACACAGCAATACAAATGAAAGGTATATAACACATATGCATTTGCTGGCATGTAGTAGATGTTTATGAAGAGTACTCCACATACTGTGAATCATCCATCTGTGGCAGCTATACATATCTCTATGTATATGTACATGTGCATAGGGCAAGGGATACTGCAACTGTTTGTGAAGGGTGTACATATATACGTTGTTGAAGGTAGTTATGTGCATATTTCAATGTAGGTTGTAGTGTGTGGAAAAGAAAATAGCATGCAGTTCTGGTATATGGCATGTGGTGGTTAAACGCTGTGGGTATGCTCTGTCAGTTTTGCAGTGTTGTAGCCAGTGAGGCCTGCTACAGCTACATGGGCTGAGGGCACCTTCAATGCAGTCTGCACAATACTGTGCAATATTATTACATAACTGTATATCTCACAACTGTCGCATAAGTGATATTCTCACCATGAATAGTAGACCATATATGTGCCTATATGTACATCTATATGTACAGCAATGAACGTTTATATGTATGTGTGTGTGTGTGTGTGTATATATATATATATATATATATATATATATATATATATATATATATATATATATATATATATATATTGATATATATATACATATAGATATGTAGATACATGTAGATATATATATATATATATATATATACACACACACATATATATATATGTATGTAGATATATAGACATATATATATATATATATATATATATATATATATATATATATATATATATATATATATATATATAGAGGGAGAGAGACATGGGGCATACTTACTGCGACAGGTGCCTGGCGACCAAGGTATGGACTGAAGCTCAGTGTTGACACTGCAGTGTCATCCCTTCTTGCCAGAACGCTGTACCCATTAACTACCACATGGGTGTTTGTTTACCTAACACCGAAGGTGTGATAAGGGAACATGGAACACAGGTGGACAGTAGCCTCCCCTTTGATAATCACAGTGCCACACTGGTCATGTACTCTGTCTATGTGGTACACGTCCCACAAAAGGTGTGTCATCTAGCGAAATATAGGTCAGTGTTCCCCTCTACTTATCACACTTAAAACCCATTAAAGAGTACAATGCCAACTAATGCAACTGGAAAGGCCACAGACATACCTCACAAAGAGTAATACCGGCCTCAAACAGATGCCCTATGCAGACCGACTCACAAAACCACAGCTACACTGTATTGCATAGCGCCTACCCAGAGGTGACCTCTGCATAATATACTGAGTTATGTCACACCCATAGCTGTTGGGCATCCTCCAGGTAAACATATTACAATCCCTCCCAGATACATGCTCTAGGGCCCTACACCTTGTCAGCTCACTAAACAGCACATGCTGGAGGGATAGAGTCCTAACTCAGAGACGTGCCATACTCTGGAACAAACCACCTATCAATAGCAAACAAAGCACCTCATTAGCAGTTGTCATAAATACTCCTGATGATTGTTTGGGAGATAGGAAATACACCCTGGGAATCACCTCTGTGGCTCAGGTTGACAGGGACAAATGAAATTAAATTACATGTGTATCAAAGGCCAGGGTAGCATATGGCTAGGCTGCTGAAGGCCCTGGGGCCAATAGCATATTACCTTCCCATGACACGAAGCACATACACATGTACTTAGTGCAATAAATGCTATGTGAGGTTGACTGACTGTGATGGTGAATGTGTTGGTGAATGTGTGCAAGGTCTGTAAAGGTGTGATAGCTTAGTGTGAATTTATTTCTGTCATGGTAGTTTGTGTCCTAGCTGTGATCCCAGCAAAAGATGTGTATGCTATTCCTAGGCAGAAAAAGTAGTATGGCATATGGTGTGATGTAGTCCCTTGTTGTCGACTTGTAGGCTAAAGCAATACATGTATGCTTAGTGAGTGGTACTGCTGGTGAATCCAACTCCCATATGAACTGTAGTACTACCTGAAGCTGTAGGCCTAAACAGTACAGTATGGTGTATGTTCACATTGCTTGGTGACACTGTTTTGTGTCTTCCCTGTAGTCCTCACAGATTACATACCTCAGGCAAAAGGTTTTGTAAGTAGTGACACACAGTACTGTATGGTACACAGGTAAAGCTCATCTGGGTTGGCATAAATTTGTGCGTTGTATGTATGTCTGATGTGTGTGTAATTATGCATGTACCATGCCCTCAATCATATCTGTGTTACAGGGTATACGTGTGTATCTAGCAACATGTATAGTCTAGTACAGCAGTATGCCACCTATATCAACAACTGTGCACATATGTTAGGCAGGGGTTTGACATCAAAGACTACTGTGGTATACTGGTAACACTGTAACTGTACTTTACATTCATTGCAATAGATGACATCTTTCTTCATCCATTAGCTTGATATATACCTCCTGTGGCTAGGTGGTGCATTGTGTCTCATACAGTGTGCCATGTACTGTTGTATAGTCTTACATACTGGTTTCACTTTGTTGCTGTGCAGAACATGGTTTAATATATAGAATGTGCCAGGCACTGTCAGGCAGTTGTGGGCTGAGCACTGATATGTTGTATTAAAAGTGTGTATCTACTGACAGCCAATAGGTTGCTATATATGGCATTTCATTGATGTCTGTACTTTAGAATGTTAAGTGCGCCACATGACTTGCTCACAATTATTGTTTTATTGTCTTCCAGGGACATGTCTCACAATTGTAATCCTGCATATTCCCCTGAAGAGGAAGAAATAATCCTAGATGCCCTACTACAACATCACACGCTGCTGTTCTCCAGAACCAGCCAGGACCAGCATGGGTGCACTGCACTGTGGCAAGATATTGTCCGTCGGGTGAATGACATAGGCATGCATAACCAGACTTATGAGCAGGTACGCCATCACTGCAGTGATTTAATTAGATATGTCCGGCAGCATGCCTCCGATGTCCACAGACAACAGCTTGCCACAGGTGGTGGTGCAGCATCACACCCGCCCCTCACCAGAGTGGAAGAGCTGCTCCTGAGCATGGTGGCTTCTGGCCAACCACTACAACAGACGTGTCATCATGGAGGCCGGAGTCACCCAGCAAGTTGACTCAGAGCATGCAGGTAACATGGCATATCTGTAGACTACTGTTAGCTCGATTGTTAGAACATGCATATGTCAGATGTGTACTGTGTATTTAGAAGATGTGGAACCTGGTGTTGTGCAATACTGATAATTTGGAACATAATATGTATGCCTGTGACTGTCACATGTTGTACTACTGTAAAGTTGCAAACTCACAGCAGCAATGCCATAGTTGTTGACACTGGCAAACTGACTCATATCCTTGTAGGCCCCTCTGGTGTGACAGCAAGACAGCAGACCCATGCTGGTGAGTGTTCTACATTTAATATAGCAAATAACATGTGCATGTCATAGGTGAGTTGTAGGCCATATACACATCAAAAACACCTACACATAATGCATGCTCTGCATGTTTTCTGTGGGACTATGCACATCCCAGTAACATGAGCAGCTGCCTCAAACACATGCAATGCACAGAGCATTCCAACCAATTGTGGTACACTGTAGTGGACATTGCATAGGCAGAGTCAATACACATGCACACAACATACACCACTATGTCATATGCATTCAGTGTTCATATGATACACATGGCCTATTTAGACACCTGCTGTAAGGTCAGACTCCAGTATCCCAAATGTCATCCACACAGCACACATACTATCATACTATACCTGAGGGGTAGAGGCCTATCATGGGGCGGTGCGACACTCTTCAACACACAACACATTCATGTTAGGCAATGCTCCCTACTGAACACCTTACATACCCATATAACAACTGCCTGTGAAATGGTTAATGTAGACAAAGTGCTGCAGTTCAGGTGCAGCAAGATAGTTGCCAGTGTGGCACACATTAGTGTGCCTTGAGTGACCACATGATGCTCCCTGATGATGGCTCATTGTACTACACTACATTCAGTTACAGTAACTACAGTACTACACATAGCATTCATTGCTATACACCTGACAGTTGTGTGCATCCAGCCATGGTATGTATACCTATGAGTGATGGTGCACAGGACATTGGAAAGCATTTAATACTTGCACAGCAATGTTGAGTCCATGTACACATTGTGTTCCAGGGTGAGGCCAATCATTGAACAACACACATGCATCGAAGACATGTATACTGATATTAACAAGGACTTTCTACACCCACACTGCATGCTGTTGAGCAACACACATCCTGCATGCTGACATGTGTGATAGGATTCTTTGGCTTGTGATACTGTACTCCACCATCAACCACTAATGAGTATGTTCTGGATTGCTGTTGGTGTGTGTGCGTGTGTGTGTGTGTGTGCGTGTGTGTGTGTCAACTTTACTGAGTAGTGTATTTGTGTGCAGGTGTGCATGTGTTCATGTATTTATGTGTTCATGTGTGCATGCGTTCATGTGTGCATGTGTGCATGTGCGCATGTGTTCATGTGTTCATGTGTGCATGTGTTCATGTCTATATGTGTGCTTGTGTGCATGTGTGCATGTGTTCATGTGTGCATGTGTTCATGTGTTCATGTGTGCATGTGTTCATGTGTGCATGTGTTCATATGTGCATCTGTGCATGTGTGCAAGTGTTCATGTGCTCATGTGTTCATGTGTGCATGTGTGCATGTGTTCATGTGTGTATCTGTTCATGTGTTCATGTGTGCATGTGTGCATGTGTTCATGTGTTCATGTGTGCATGTGTTCATGTGTTCATGCGTGCTAACATCATGTACAGATTGTAAAGTGTGTTTCCTGTCTTCCTCTCACAGGTGCTGAGGTTCATAGGTTCATAGGTTCATAGGTTCATAGGTTCATACTAGGCTATCTGCCCTAGGGCATTTATAAGCCTAGCCAGAGTGTGTATGGCTTTCGCCACCCATTTTAAATTAATTTTGCTATGCCCTTTTTCGAGGTTAGTATACTGTGCCTCTGTCTAACAGTGACACAGAAATGATAACCGGGGTAAACCTACGATCTCCCATCCACTTATAAAGATTCCTCTTGAAGAGAGTCAATAAGGGACTTTGCCTAACCTGGATTTGGATTTTATTCCAGAGTGAAAGGAGCCTCTGGGTTATGAATCTGTCCCTCCAGCATGTCCTATTTATTTCAGTGCTGAGGTTTAAGTCCCTCGAGCGGGTAGCTCAATGGGATTTGGAGTTTCTGAGGTCCAGCATGTCCATTAATTCCGGGTTGGACATGGCTTTATACGTCAGGCACAGATCGCTTCTGAGCAGGTGGTATGCCACTGAGTAGAGCTGGAGTTTCTTTAACCGGGCAGCATACGGCATCTGTTTGAGCCCCTTGATCCTCTTGGTGAGGTACGTTTGGGGTCTTTCCAGTTGCTGCAGGTGTCTGGTAAGGTACATCCCAAAAAGGGCATTGTACTCAATTATAGGCCTGATGAGGGATGAGTAAAGAGGCACGATGACCTCCCCTGATCTAGATATGAATCCCTTCATGATTAGGTGGTCTATATAAAATGTTTTTCTAACCACTTTGGCTACGTGGTTGTCAAATGAGAGATTGCTATCAACTTGGGTCCCCAGGTCCCTAATTACTTCTTCTGTACTTAATGGATTACCACCTATGTGGTAATTTGTGGGCACTTTGTTTTTACCAAAGGGGATGACTATACACTTTTTGGCATTTATCTTGAGGCCATGGCTCTGGCACCAGTTGTCTGTTTCTATGAGGCCCTTTTGGAGGTTGTGTTGGTTGAGTGCAGCAGGGATCCTGAAGTCACTGCCACAAGTAATGGAAATGATGATACATGTGTTGTGGCACAGGCAGGTTTGACAGGGTCTGTCATTTGTCCGCCAATCGACAGTACACAGCTTTCCACCCCATCTATGCGCACATTCATACTGCCAATACATCCCTCATCAACAATGGCCTTAGCTGAGGGACAACATACAGTAGGCATTGACCAGGATAGTGTGGTATCTATGGCACATGCATCCCCTCACAGCAGCCATACCCACACTCCTGGAATGGTACCACATAGGCAGATTTCCAGGGGTTTTCATGGGAGCACGGCTGGTCATAATGCCCCTGGCAGACGTGCCCCCACAGGTCTTACAACATCAGGTATTGTCCAGGCTATAATGCAGGCACAGGCACATATGGAACAGTACACCAGACAGGGACTAAGGGTGCAGAGGACCTATAACACCGCTATCAATGACAGTATCCGTGACCTTGCCGGTGCCATCCATAATTACACCGAGGTCATTGATAGATGTTGGGGGGAGACACTAGATGTCCTCTGCAATGTCATGTCCATGTGCCAGGACAGTGCAGGACAGCTGAGTCATCGATGTGGATGTATGCCAGCAACATCATCAGCTGGCAGTCATCGTGGGCGACACACAAGTCACAGCTGCTCCCGTAGTGGCAGTACCAGCCCCAGCAATGTTGGGGCTGGGCTGTCAATACACCGTCCTAGAAGACCATATGCACGTGGCTCTGGCCAGTCCCAGCAGGAACATGGGTCCATTAGACATCCCTCTGCCTCTGATGATAGTACCCAATCTGGCTTAGTACCCGATACTGTCCATGGCACCCCTGCCAGGCACAGGTACTGTGTCCATGGCTAGATATTGTGATCTGTACAGCCTGGCAGGTACAGTCTGTGGCTGTCCCACAACCTCCCGTATTTGTCAGCCACATGGTGGAACTGTTTGCATGCAACACACACACATAAACCAAACACCTAGGGCTAACACATGCACACACACATTACATCAACATTGACCCATGCTGTACTGTTGTCCCTCACACACACACACACACACACACACACACACACACACACACACACACACACACACACACACACACACACACACACACACATGTCAATTGGATGGGTCAATGTCGGGCTCTGGCAAACCAACAACACACCCTGTGCATATGATGAAACTGTGCCACCCCCTGTCATCTGTAACATTGATGCAGGAACAGGCTAACATGGTGCTGATGCACAGGGAGACTTCATAGCAGTGTAGCAATGTTAGCATGTTGTTAACAGTAAAGTGTAATGATATCCTTGTAGGTATATCTGAGCAGGCATGATGCATTAAAGCTATGATTCACCTCGCTCTCACCTTCTTTCAACCCTTCTGTATGCATCCCCTCTACTCTCAAATTTGAACAAGACTGTCCTTAACAAACTCTCAATTTGCTACAACCACATTGCCAGGTTTGCCACTGGGCTGCCTTTAAGGACACATCATTGCATCAATCTAAATCAGCTTGGTTGGCTTGAACTACCTAGCCTAATCCAGTATAACCAACTGATAATGGCCTATAAAATCCTCTATAATCCGGACAATACTCCTGCACTTAAAAATATTATCACCCCCTATAACAATCCTAGACCGCTTCGATCCTCTAACAAACTACTAATTCAGACTAGCAAAATTAATAACACAGCCGGTGATTCTCTCTTTGCAAACTCTGTAAGTAGATCCTGGAATTCACTTCCAGCTGATATTACCTTACTTTCCACATTAGGTCAATTTAAAACTAGACTCAAACAATATTTGTCACTTAACTGGCTTTGTCAATGTATCAAGCCTGGCTAACTCGAATGTGTAAAAATCTGTTAACCAGTTTACTGTGTAATTTAATTTAATCCTGACTTGTGCTCAGGACTAACTTTAACCTGTGGAACTTATTTAACTTGCTTACTTATGTAATCTCTGTAAATAATCTGTTTGTAATATGTAATGCTGGTATTATGTAATGCTGTATCTGCTTACCCTTGGAGCTTTTCTCCCCAGGCCTCCGCTGAAAATGGACATGCATCCAGTTGGACAATCCCAGACAACAAATGTAAAATAAAATAAAAATAAATAAATTATCAATGTAGTATTGTTTACACCAGTGTTAATTCCAAAAATGTATTGTCTGCCCATGTGCCACTTGGCTGATGTGTGTAGTTCTGGCAGCATGTGTTGGTGAGTGGACAGTACATGTGTGATGTCTGCAGTACAGATTTGCAGGTGTACATTTGTGAACATGGTGGAGGTGCTCTGTCTGCATGTGCGTGCATAGTGGACACATGGGAAGGGTGACATGCTCTGTATTACACAGTGTTAACACATCATAGTTTCTATTGCCGGCCAGTATGCATTTTACTACACATATGTTTTAACTTGGGTACACATGTGTGTATGACATGGTTTGACAATATGCTGTGTGTGATACTGTTAATATCAGTCATTGGTTTGCATTCTGGTAGTATACACAACCTCAACAGCCTGACTATAACCAATCATTAGATGATGTCTTGACAACTGACACACACATGTAGGAAACACAGTAGCATTTGGATCCTTCCAGTACAATACTATACCAGTAACCAGTGGTACTGACCGCCACCCATTCCTGGGACCACTCCTGTTTGGCATGTAGCCCTTTTAGGTACAAGCAAACACACTAGGGATATGTCCGTCCACATCTGGTAATGCATACAGTGGCCTACAATGCATTCTCTGGATGAGACACTTTTCCTCCACAAGGGTATCATATAGACAGATACCTGTTGACCAACCCATGCTATAAAGCTATAAGCCAACTATAGCATAGTCATCCACATTTACTAAACATAGTATCCCGACAGCACCACATAGGTAGTAGCCCATGACATGAAGAAGGGGTACCGATGAGTACATACAGCCACATGTTATGTCATGTGTCCTTTGTTATTCACATTTCCAAAGGTATTCTGAAGTCCCTTGGTGTATCACATAAGCAATAAGGGGTCTGTATGCATATCCACAAAGTTGTTGTACACCTATAATGAATGTCCATTATTGACAGACTTTGTTGTGTTTGAACATGTCTGAAATATACCCCAGGCATGAACCCTCACTAACACTATTCTATAGAAACTGTCATGGGTGTGTGTGACACAGATGACTTAGGCCACAGATCACTACAGTGGCTGGCCTTGTCACAAACATACATATATGACCTAAGGTCTGAGAAGCAGTAGCACAATCTGTCAAAGGTAACAGATGTATCCATGTAGAAAGCAGGCTTCACACCTATGAACTAACTGAGGTCACATATACATTTATGTATTTGCCACACAGATACCTGAAGTGTGCAATGCACATACTGTTGTTTTACTGATATGTCATACAGTAGTAAAAGCAAAACCCACAACACATTGACCAATAATGTTATACACACACACACATACTCAGCATTTGCAGGATTCAAACCCCTATCTACCTATGGTATGACATCAGACAGCTATGCATTAGCACGACGTGCTATATGCTTTACTGAGAATTTTTGCTTCCACTGCTGTATTTGTGGGATGCTGACATCATCAGACTTGGCAAAGAGGAATTTACCTCTTTTAATGTGTTTTCCTAGTCTCCAAAAAGGGCACTCCTCTCAAAGGAAATCACACACAAACATACCCCCCACCACACACTCACTCAACAATTTCAGGATTCAAACCCCTACCTAATTAGGTTATGATACTAAAGAGATACACATTAACACAATGCGCTACATGCTTTACTGGGAGTTGTCATTTCCACTGCTGCATTTTATGGGATGCTGACATCATCAGACTTGTCAAAAAGGTATATACCTCTGTTAAGGTGTTTTCCTAGTCTCCAAAAAGGGCACTCTCCTCAAAGGAAATCACACACAAACATACACCCCCCCACTCACACAGAGCAATTGGAGGATTCAAACCCCTGCTTAGCTATGTTATAATACTAGAGAAATACACATTAACACAATGCGCTATATACTTTATTGGTTGTGTTAATTTCTCCTGCTATATTTGTAGGATGCTGACATCATCAGACTAGACATGGTAATGTGTGTGCACTTTGTTTTATGCAATCCCAGGACTGAGCCTTGGGGGACAGCAGGTGTTATCAGCTTGAACAGGACTCCACAATTCTTAGCTTGTGTGATCTATCTGTGGACCAGTTGCCAATCCATCATATGACAATACATATTTATGCACAGATTGTTGATTTTGTGGATATGGTATATGTCTGAGATGTTGGAAAAGGGCTATTCAAAGTCTATGTGGGACATACGTAGCCCATTTCAGTGATGTATGTCCTGGGTGGCTGCCTTGCAAACAGTCTAGCAGGTTTGGGAACCATGATCTGCCCATGACCAAACCAAAGTTGGTAGGGTTGTGTATTTGTCGGCTTCCAATAGCTCTGTTTATGACTTCAATCATGATGAACTCCATGGCCTTGCAGATCAGACTTCATAGGCTTATAAGACTATAGTTCCCATGGTCTGTTGTGCACCAACACTTGTGGAGTGTGCCATATGTTGCTGTAACCCATTCAATGGTTTCATATGCTGTAGAGAGGGTGAGGCTCAACAGACTGTTCAGGTGCAGGGTCTGTTTGTTCTGCAGTTCACTTATGACACATATAGGGAAACAATGTAATCCAATTGGTGCCATGTTTTCAGCTTTGGAAGGAGCTGTTTACCCATTCTACATGTGATATTTCCTGGTATGATGATAGGGCCTTTTGTCAGTGGGAGGTGGGAATGTATGTATGGGCCTGTCTGACAGGATGTTGGCATTGTCAGTCATTTACAGTTGGCCCTGACTCAGGACATATATGAGTGTACATTGCTATTTATGACATAGTTGAAGGAAGTGTCATGGTTCTGTCTGGACTCCTTCACAGATAATCTTTCCAAAACACCAACAAACTTAAACACTAAACCCCTGTTAAACTCTTTTACACACTGAACACCCTACTGATCCTTTTTGATCAGTCAAAAGAGTATTTCATCATAATATCCTGACATGTCCAAAGGTCAGTTTCATGTGTACTCTCCAGTACAGCTGGTGAATATGGACCTTTCGAGGCAATGTTACAACTGCCTTATGTACACAGATAACCCTCTCCTCCTCCCAACAAACTCAGATATATGTGAGAGATGCAACTATACAGACAAACTGGAGGCTGAGCTCTCTCGACCCATCACTGGCACAGTCTATCAGGAGAAGGTAACCACACACACACCACAAACCCAGTCTCACATAGACCTATAGCAACAGTAAACCAAACACATAAACACACAAAAACATACTTGGAGGCTCTAAATAAAAATTTGCCTAAGCAGCGGAGACCTCCAAAGCAGACACCCAAACAACTGCTACCCCACAACAATACCCACATATCACATAGTTCACAAAGTCAGTGTGCCACACAGTCACTGCCCTTAAGGCTAAACAACACACCTAATACACTTGTAATAGGTGACTCTATTGTCAGACACACTGATGTCCCACTCACCAGGTTGAACAAGGAGAAGGTCACTGTAAGCTGTCTGTCGGGTGCCAGGATCTGCCACATAACACATGCACTCAGGACACTCCAAAGCAAGTACAAATATGACTCTGTCATTGTCCATGCTGGTGTGAATGACCCAAGACGTTCCTCCCTGGACTACATAAGAAGAGACATAGAGGAACTCTCTGATCATGTATCACAGGCCAGTATGACCCTGACCTTGTGTAGCATCTTACCCTCACCAAGAATGATGCTGCAGTATAAAGACAAAATGATCAAAACAGTTGGCCAGTGTATTGGTGTAATTCAAAGGGGATCCAGTGTCTGTCAGCCTCAGATGACATGCTCAACAAGCCAAGTTGCTTCACTAGGGACGGCTTGCACCTGTCACCCCTGGGCTTTCGAATACTGGCTAAAGCTCTTGCCACCCCCATAGTGCCTTTTTTAGGCAAGGCTCAAAAGACAAACCCACCTCCATAGACAATACAAGGTAAAAGAAACTAAGGGTAATGCTGCTCAATGCCAGAAGTCTACACCTGAAAATGCACGCACTCAAAGCTCTCTTCAGTATGGAGAATATCGATATCTGTGCAGTAACAGAAACCTGGTTCAAGGCTCCCAAAAGCACCCCAGCACTACCAGGTTATACTTCATACCATGCTTTTTGGCCACAAAACCTGGACCGAACCACAAAAGGAGGGGGAGTATCCATATACATCAAAGATACACACACTTCCAGGTCAGTAGCACTGCACAAAGCATCGGAGACCATCCATGTGCAACTAACAGTGGGCAAAACTGCCTTTCAGTTTGTAGCCTGCTACAGACCACCCTCACAAACTCAGGGACCTGACTCGGCTTTCCTGAGAACACTGGAGATTATGAAGGTCTCTCCAAACACCATTATATTGGGTGACTTCAACTACCCAAACATTGACTGGGAATACTATTCAAGCCCCAACACCCTCGCCCAATGGTTCCTAGAATTTATAAACTCAAATGCTATGGAACAACTGGTCACCACCCCCACAAGAGGGGAAAACATATTGGACCTGGTCATCACCAACATGGGGACTCTATGTTCCACACCAGAGGTATACCCCTCATTGGTAAGGTCAGACCATAATTTTATCTCACTGGAAATCCATATCCCATCCCCACCTCCAGCCAAGGTAATCATGGTGAAGAAGTTCTCAAAAGCAAATGTCACACTTCTCAAAACCGAGGTGGTATCCTTCAAAGCCCCCGGGCCAGTGGAAAATACGGCTCAAACTGCAGAATCCTTTACAAACGCATTCTGTGGACACCTACAGGAATGCATGGATTGTGCTATCCCAAATGAAACCAAGACTCACTCCTCCAAAGGCAGGGGACCTGTCTAGTGGATCCCAGCCATAAATAAGCTATACATCAAAAGGAGGAGGCTACTACATGATGGAGCAAAATCCCATAAAAGGGAAGGCATCTCTGATCAGTGCTAGCAAGAAGCTACAATCACGCATAAAATCATCTAAGGCCAGCTTCAAAAGAAAAATTGCACAAGACACTAAAGACAATCCCAAGGCCTTCTTTAGTTATGTCAGGAACCTGGGTAGCAACTCCCAGATATGCTCTGAGTTAGTGCATAATGACAAAAAATACACTGAATCCACAGACATTGCCAACATCCTGGCAGACAGGTTCAGTGCAGATTTACCCCCCCATCCCCCCAAAAGAGCAAATGTTCATCCCAACAGAGTGTAGCCTCCCTGACATCACAGATGAACAGGTGAGAGCTGCCTTCTCCAAAGCAATAACACAGCATCAATGGGACCGGACAGTGTCCCGGGCTGCGTCTTACACGAGCTTCATGAAGAACTTAACCCTCACATAAAGTCACTGTTCAGTATCAGACTTACTACAGGATATGTACCCAAGGAATGGCGTACAGCAACAGTGGTCCAGCTCCACAAAGGTGGTGCCACAACGGACCCTGGACACTATCGCCCAATAAGCCTGACTAGCCTGGTCTGCAAAGCTATGGAGCGTATCATCATGGAACTCATAAACAAAGACATCGGGAACCTCCAGATACTGGATCCTACCCAATTCGGCTTTGTTTAGGGCAGATCTTGCCTTGTGAATCTGGTCGACTTCTTTGAAACAGTTACCAGGGCCATAGACGTAGGGAAGGTAGTCCACACAGCCTACTGGACCTTGCAAAAGCCTTCAACACAATACCCCACTCGGGCATCATAAATAAGCTTACCAGCTTAGATATCAACACATATGTCACAAAATGGATTGCAAACTGGATCAGGGATAGCACCCACATGGTCGGAATTGCAGGTGCCATGTCAGACTCTACACCAGTTACACGTGGCGTCCCACAAGGCTCAGTCCTGGGATCTCTCTTGTTCAGTATATATTTCTCTGAGGTACAGGCTAACATGAGAGGACTATGGCTGACCAAGTTCACAGATGACTGCAAACTGGGTGCTATAATCGACTCTCCAGCTGACACAAGCATACTCCATAAGGGTCTCACAGAGATGGATAACTGGTGCCAGGGCCATGGCCTAAAGTTGAATGCCATAAAATGCATAGTCATCCCCTTTGGGAAAAACAAAGTGCCCACAAATTACCACATAGGTGGTAATCCATTATGTTCAGAAGAAGTAATTAGGGATTTGGGGACCCAAGTAGATAGTAATCTCTCCTTTGACAATCACGTTGCCAAAGTGGTTAGAAAGACCTTCTATATAGTCCACCTTATCCCGAAAGGTTTCACATCTAGATCAAGAGAGGTCATTGTGCCTCTCTACTCATCAGGCCCATACTTGAATACAATGCCCCATTTGGGATGTACCTTACCCGACACCTGCAGCAACTGTAATGACCCCAAAAGTACCTCACCAAGTGGATCAAGGGACTCAAACAGATGCCCTATGCAGTTCGGCTAAAGAAACTCCAGCTCTACTCAGTTGCTTACCGCCTAGTCAGATGTGAACTGTGCCTGACGTATAAAGCCATGTCCAACCCAGAATTAATGGTCATGCTCCACCTCAGGATATCCCTTAGAGCTACACACTCCTGGGACTTAAACCTCAGCACAGAAATAAATAGGACATGCTGGAGGGACAGATTCATATCCCAGAGGCTCCCCTCACTCTGGAACGAAATGCCAGTCCAAGTTAGGCAGAGATCCTCACTGACCCTCTTCAAGAGAAATCTTGATGAGTGGATGGGAGATCGTAAGTTTACCCCTGGGATCTCTTCTGGGTCCCTGCTAGACAGAGGCACAATAAAATAACCATATAAGGGCTATCTTGTGTGATCTACTATTCAAAGGCACAGTCTACTAATCTAAAAGGGTGGCAAAAGCCAAACACACTCTGGCTAGGCTTATAAATGCCCTAGGGCAGATAGCCTAGTATCAACCTATGAACCTATGAATCTATGGTAATGTTTGGAGTGCACATTGTTTATTGATGATACTGATTGCAGGTTGTTTTATCTTCTTTGCTTTCCACTTTCTATGAACAACCTAAGTATCTGTAGTACATATTTGATTATGACAGGGTTCCAATATATAATATATGTGTCTGTTGTCATATAACTGTGTGCACAAGGCAGGATTGGTGAATAGTGAGAGGTTCCTGGGTTAACACATGCAGCTGCCAGATATGTGTGGCCCACTGCTGTACTCAGACATGGCCTAAGTGTGTGAGCATGCCCAGTTTGGCCTTTCAGTGTTTTGTTGCCTGACATTTGTCTCATTTATTCAAGTGTGTGAGCATGCCCAGTGTGACCTTTCAGTATGTTGCTGTCTGAAGTCCACTACATTTGGTAACGTGTGTGAACATGCCCAATATTAAAATTTATACTATATGTGTGTTGAAAATCAAGTTATATTTTTACTGCAGGGCTCACCTTTGTGTCATAACATGACAGAGATTATGCTGTGCTTGCAGGGTTTCCATGAGACACTTTGCATAGACTTATCAACATTTCTTCATACAGGTTGACCAGTGAAATAATGTCATGGTTTGGTGGTTCAGTACTGTGACTATAGTGCACAGTGTCCTGGGTTTGAGGCCTGTCGCTGCTTTATATTTTCATACTGGGCAGACCAGACTGCTTAAGGACCAGTAAAGCAAATATGAGCATGTTTACCTGCTTTTGCTCAACTATGCCCAACTTTGACCGAACTTACCAAACATTGCTCAACATTAACCAACATTGCTGAACGTTGCCCAATATTGCTCAACATTGAGCAAAGTTGTGCTAGTTAGTGTGTGCAATTTTGTTTACATATACTAAATAGTGGTAAAAGCTGTTTAGCATTGCTTTATATTGCTTAAAACATGGCAATCATGCCTCAGGTGGTGCTGCAGGGCTGCCTATGTCGGATGCAAATGGTACACTCCCTATACGTGTTTGAAAACAGGTAGTGTCAAGTTAGGCATCCCTTTTACTATATGTGCGAGTCAGAGAGAGGTATCATTTCCAGGGTTCCTACTGAGCCAGTGTATGTGCTATGTGTTGCCTCTTTGCCAAGGCCAAAGCATACTGGGCACACCTCATTCTGCCTACTGGGGCAGGCTCAGGTTGTTCCTCCTCCGAGTCACGCTCTGCCTGTGATGGCCTTGGCAATGGTGGGGGGCTGTTTGGCCCAGGCCTATGCTGCTCCTGCTGCAGCTGTTTTCACAGGATCATATTATGCAGCATAGCACATACCATGACAATTTGGGTACATGTAGTTGATGAGTACTGCAAGGCTCCACCAGATGTGTCCAGGCACTGGAACCATGACTTGAGCAGCCCAAACACACGCTCGATAACATTTCGTGTTTGTGTGTGTGCCTCATTATAGCATTCCTGTTCAGGTGTGCGTGCATTTCTGATGGGTGGCATCAGCCACGGATCGAGTGCATATCCAGGTGACCATGACGGATGTCCCCATTGGCAAATGTCTGGTACAGCTGTGTCAGATACCAGATATGGGAATCATGGTAGCTTCCAGGGCAGCCAGCACACACATTCAGTATTATGCCCTGGGCATCACACATGACCTGGCAGTTGATGGAGTGGAAGCTCTTGCAGTTAATGTAGGCCCTACCCCACTCACCGGCTAGTGCTTTGATGCATATGTGCATGCAGTCAATTGCACCCACTACCTCAGGGTATTCCGCTATTTGCTGGAAAAGACACATATTGCTGGCCAATACCTCATGGGAATTGGGGAAATATACATGATCACTGACATGTGCTGACATGGCATTCAGGAACTGGTGCAATACCCTGGATGCTGATGCCTGTGATATCCCCATCATATCACCAGTTGGTCTCTGGAAGGTACCTGTTGCTAGTATGCTTAGGCCAACACATACCTTGGTTTCCACTGGGATGGGTTCCCCTCTGTTGGTTCTGTGCATGAGGCGTGGCCTGCACAGCTCAACAATTTGCTGCATGAGGTCTCTGTCCACTCTATAGCACTCCACTATCTCCAGCTCATGTAGCCCCTGGTAGGTTACCCTGGGCCTGTACACTCTTCTCCATCTCCTCACTGGGGGTTGCTCAGCAGCATTCACATTGTCACCACCCTCAGCATGTTGCATATGTTGCCTTATAACAGCAATGGCAGCCCCTAACATTTCTTTGTCTCAGTAAAGCTTTTTAAGTTTTTACTTCTCTTAGTTTACTGCAGTGTTGCAGTGTCTCTGAGGAAAACATGGTGGAAAGTTGTTCGCAGAGTTTTAAGTGCTGGGCTGGACTGGGCTACTGTACTGCCTCTGTAATTGCCGGATTCTGATTGTTTTCACCTGCTAGCTCTGCTAGTACACCCTGGTTAACTTCCTACTATTTGTTGTGCTTCCTTTTCCCTTTCTGTTTCCACAGGGGGGCAGCACCAAGCACACAAGCGCAAACATGCGCACACCAGCTCACTAGCACGCACACTTGCTTACACGGCCTAACACTTGCTAATTCCTGATTAAACTTGCGCACACAGGCGCAAACACACTTACACAACTTTAAAACTTTAAACAACCTTACACATACTTACTCCGGCTTAAACGCGCGCATACGGGCGCACACAGTCTTACTCGGATATACAGGCGTGCACACACGCACAAACACGTTGCAGGCAGTTCAACAAGAAACTTTAGTGTTATCCACGGCATACACCTTCTATTTCTTGCCTTTAGCTAGGATACCTGTTGACACACCTCTTCCAGTGATGAGTAACTGACAGCAAACACATGCCACTCTGCTCCAATGGGCTAACATTCTTTCGTACATACCCCCCTCGTGATGTCACCTATCTTCTACTCTGTTACTCCCCTTATCCTACTCATACACTCCACTGACTGTGCTCATTTGCTTTGTAAACGTGGGATTCACTATCCTTACCCTCATTTGCATGGGATTGCCTACTAATTCTTGGTTACATCTCTTAGACTAAGCTTCCCCCCTTAGCAACCTCTACTCGGTTGCCATGTTGTCTTCAGCCTGCCATTCACTTGCATTGAAACTTATGATTTGCTATAAAATCCCTATTTGTGGCTTTTAATTTCTGGTTTTCTGGTTTTTAGAGCACAGCACGTTTACACGGTGCTGCCCTATGCTTAAACTTCGGAGATCGAAGTAAAAAAAAATTATTTTTTTTTTAATTTTGCATCAGGGAACATTGCCAATGGCCATATATTTGGCCATTGGCATGCTTCCTCAACTGGATGCAGCCTTTATTTGGAGATGTCATGGCTCCGTTTTCCTATTTGCAGAACGGTACTCAGTTGTCAACGGAGTACATTTATGCAAATAACACTACTCTTATTCGGACAGGTTAGGCTTTCCTGGATCGCAAATTTACCTCATTTGCATAGCTTTTGCCAGCAAATGAAGTAATAGCCTAGCCCTGTCCGTGTAAGAGTCATTTTAGGAGCTCTGCTGCATGCCCCTGCCGGCTGTTCCTGGATCGCTCGGCGGACATGTTGGCTGCATGGAGTCTTACTCTACTCTTAGACTCCATGCAAGCCTTTGTGAATCCGGCCCTTAATCTTGGTATGCACTGATTTTTATAAATCATTTGGTGAGCATGAAGCATCCTTCTTGTTTTCCTATCTAATCTAGCTGACACATTTTGGGGCAAGTCAGTCACTCCAAAGCTGTAAGTTAGGACAAGAACAGCAAATTGGTTTATAGCTTGGATTTTGTTCCTAGATGCCAGTGCTGTTTTCAGGATTAACTTAAGTCTTCTGAAGTATTCCTTACTAAGTTTTATTGGCATTTGTTCATGTTTTATTGTTGATCCTTCATCAATTCCCAAATATGTATACACTCCTTCCTGCTCAAGTTCTTTTATATCACATTATTGTCCCAAACTGATATCTTCCTGGTGTTGCAGTTTTCCTGCTTTAAAGGTCGCTTTTGCACATTTATCAAGACCAAATAACATTCTTATATAATCTGAAAAAGTTTTGACAACTTGCAGTTGTGCTTTCAGTTCCTCATCTGATGAGCTATACAGTTTTAAATCATCAACAAACAGAAGATAAGTCTTTATACTGTTGTTTTCTAGGAGCCAAATTATACCCATGACCTAAGCTGTTAAGTAGACAGCTTAATGGGTTAAGGGCAAGGCAGGATAGCAGTGGGTGACAAAGAGTCACCCTGGAATATCCCTCTTTTAATTTTTATCCCTGGAATAATAATTTGTCCTTTATCATGGCTTAATTGCAAAGTGGTTTGAAACTGCTTCATGGTCACTGTCATGTAGTTGATCAGTATAGGGTGTATCTTATACATTTTTAAGCACTCTTTTATCCATGAATGTGGGATACTGTCAAATGTTTTTTTGTAGTCAGTCCATGCCATACATAGATTCTTCCCCTTTTTACAGTTCTCCACTATGACTTAAACAACAAATGATCCTTTGTTCCGTATGACTTTCTTTTATTGCCTTTTTGTTCTACTGCCATAATTCAGTTTTCTTCTAAATGACTATAAACTATGTTGGCATCAATTTCTGTATATAGTTTATACATTGTCGGAAGGCAAGTTATTGGTTTATAATTTTTAGGGTAGCTTGCAGGTTCATTCTTAAGCAGCAGCATTGTCTTTCCTGTTGTTAACCAGGCTGGTGTCTGTTTGGGGTGCGCATATAAATAGTTCTTACTCATGGCTAAAGCTTCGTGCAAAGATGTTAATACTTTTAACCAAAAGTTAGGTACTGCATCTGGGCATGTGGTTTTGCAATTAGAGGCTTTTCTTAACTTTGTTTCAATCTCTATGCCTGTTACTTCTTCCCATTTCATATCCTGTACCTTTAAACTTCTTATTCTTTCTTTAACTTCTTCTATCCAGTTAGCATCATTGTTATGTTCTACAGGATCTTCATAGATACTTTTCCAAAATGTATCTATTTCTTCTTGTTTTGGTGGTCTTTCAACTCCTTTTACCTTATTTCCCAATTCTCTATAACACTTTTTTTGAGTCAGCAATAAATTGCTTATTTTGCACTTTTCCTTTATATTTATGTTCATATCATCTAAGTTCTTCCACCTGTGCTGAAAATTTTAGTTTATTTGTGATAGTGCATGATAGATCCTGGTTTGTTTTAATACTGCACATTTTTTTATCACATTTGTCTTCTTAGTATTTTTGTTGATCTGTTCCCTCTTCTATAGTCTTCTAACAGTGACACTTCTTGTCCTAACTGCCTTATAGTTTTCTCTATTTGATATTTCCATGATGGTATTCAAATTCTCCCCTTCCTTTCCCTCACTACCCTGTGTTCTTGTGGTAGAACTTTATCAGTTATTAGTTTAGCTGCACAGTAATATATCCTATTTACTTCTGTTATATCTCATGGATCTCTATGAACAGTCCTAACTACTGTGTTCCTTTGTTTTATCAGACTACTGACTTTTTGGGTTTTATTAACCTTCTGCAGTCTATTTCTTTCATTGATCTTCATATACCTATCTAAGTCTATTAAATAAAGCAACTCTTCTCTTAGCTCCTTTTCTTCCAAACAGACAGCACATCCCTT